>NC_064615.1:836852498-837155528 GCF_023898315.1 Schistocerca nitens
AACTCAGCCGGCGAGCGACCATCTCGGGGCTGAGAGCGATACGAGGACAAAAAGAGCAATAACGCGTCCTCCCGAGAATGCGACTCTTTTAACTTGAAAGTCCTGACCAATTGGTCAGCGGCACCGTTTGACTGTGGCGAAAACGGCGCGGACGTCAGATGTTGAATACCATTGGCCTTGCAGAATGACTGAAATTCTGCGGACATGAATTGTGGGCCATTGTCGGAAACAATAGTCTGTGGCAGACCTTCAATGCAAAAGATAGCAGATAACGCTTGGATGGTGGCAGATGACGTCGTGGAAGACATCCGGACAACAAAAGGAAAATTACTGAATGAATCTATCACAACCAACCATTGAGCATTCCAGAATGGACCAGCAAAATCGATGTGTAAGCGTTGCCAAGGGGAAGTGGCTTTTGGCCATGCAAAGAATTTCCGCGGTGGTGCGGATTGTTGTTCGGCACACGCCCTGCAAGAAGAGCACATATTCGTAATCGCAGCATCGATTCCGAACCAAATACAGTGCTGACGAGCAAGTTGTTTCGTTCTCACTATACCTGAATGTCCTTGATGGAGAAGCCGTAAGACAGAGGACTGTAACGAACGTGGGACCACGACCCTGGACTGATCATTATCAGAACGCAACAGCAAAACACCACGTCGTACAAAAAGTCTCTCCTTGTGAGCAAAAAATCGGCGAACCAACGGATCCTCGATCCGTGACTTTGACAAGGGCCATTGCGTAGCAACAAAACGCAGAACGGTAGCAAGGACAGGGTCAGAAGCTGTGGCTGTAGCTACACGACGAAAATCAATCGGAAACGATTCGACCACGTCATCGGTTTCCAAATCAATGAACATGCAAGCAAGTTCGGAGGAATCGAATGCTCTATCCTCAGCAACAGGCAAACGGGACAACGCATCGGCGTTTCCGTGGTCAGCAGTGGACCGATACAAGATAGCGTAGCGGTACTGTGAGAGGAAAATAGACCAGTGAATGAATTTCTGCGCTGTACGTGGAGGTACAGGCTTGTTCGGATGAAAAAGCGATGTCAAAGGTTTGTGGTCTGCGATGATGATAAAGTGACGACCATACAAGAAATCATTAAACTTAGTAACACCAAATACGAGAGCCAATGCTTCTTTCTCGATCTGTGAATAATTTCTTTGCGCAGACGAGAGCAATCTGGACGGAAAGGCAATAGGGCGATCATGCGATCCATCTTTGTGCGCAAGCACAGCACCGATCCCGAAATCCGATGCATCCACCATCAACAAAAGGGGCTTCTGGGGATCGAACGGCGTAAGGCAAGTATTGGAAAGCAACGCCGATTTCAACTGGCGAAAGGCGCGTTCGCATTCCGTCGTCCAGACGAACGGAACACCTTTACGGCGTAAGCGATGAAGCGGAGCTGAAATGGAAGAGGCATGGGGAACATAGCGATGACAATAATTAATTTATCCCAGCACACTCTGTAGCTGCTTTAAATTCTGCGGCAAAGGCAAGTCTTGTATGGCACGGAGGTGCTCGGGACTGGGATGTATGCCTTGGGCATTGATTACATGTACCAGGTAGGGTAAGTCACGAGCAAAAAACACTCATTTTTCCTTCCGCAAGTGAAGACCATTTTGTCGCAAGACCTGAAATAATGTTCTGAGATTGGCTAAATGTTCTTCTTCCGTCTGTCCGGAGATCACTATATCGTCCATATAGTTTGTTGCAGTAGGGATCGACGCACACACAGTTCGTAGATATTGCTGAAACAATGCAGGGGCGGATGCACACCCGAATGGCAGTCGTTTGAATCGATACAAACCAAGATGCGTGTTAACCACCAAAACGCGCTGGGATTCTTCGTCCACCGGTATTTGCAAGTACACATCTGCTAGGTCCAACTTCGAAAAATATTTACCCGGGCACAGTTTGTCAAAAAGATCTTCCGGGCGGGGTAAAGGAAAAGTTGCAATGACTAGTTGTGGATTCACTGTTGCCTTGAAGTCCACACAAAGTCTCAATTTTGCAGAAGGTTTTTGGCAAAATTACTAAGGGTGATGCCCAGAGAGAAGCCTGCACACGTTCAATCACACCTTGTGATCCCAAATCGTGTAATGTTTTTGCGACCTCATCACGCAATGTGTGGGGAACATTGCGCGCTCTGAAAAATTTCGGTTGCGTGTTTACTTGCAATTCCAAATGTGCTTTATAGTTCTTAGCGCAACCAAGGCCCGGTGCAAAAATGTCTGCAAATTCTTCACATAGACGAGAAACACTGTCAGAAGGCACAGTCTGGTTCACTGATAGGACCTGATTGACTATAGACAAGTTAAACAACTGAAATAAATCGAAACCAAACAAGTTCACTGCAGAAGAAGAACGAAGGACGTACAATGACACAAGTTTTGTTTGTCCCTTGTATGTTGCAAGAAGGCTGCACTGTCCTAACACAGGGAGCCCGTGACCTGAATATGTAGTTAGCTTAACATTTTCAGCATGCAACGGAGGTGTGCCCAGCTGTTTGTACGTGTCTTGATTGATCAGTGAAACTGCAGCTCCGGTATCGAGCTGGAATGGTATCACTTTGTCGTTAATGTCCAAGTCAACAAAACGTTTATTGTCCTGTTGACGACAAGAGCGACTGTCTCGTGCAACGTGAACTGACACTGGTACAGAATCACTTGCGACTTGACGGGATTTCCGGCGATGTTGACGCACACTATTTGTGGGACGAACACAGTCACTGTTAGAGAGAGTGGCACTGGGCAGACTGTAATGAACTACATGAATTTCCATGGGCGAAGGTTCACGAGCCTGAGTATTCTTGGTTCGAATTCGGCGCGAAGCAAAGGGCCTGGAATGGTTGTGAGTGTCCGATCTGAGCTTTTTCTGGCAAACACTCTGAACATGTCCTTTTTTATTACAGAAAAAGCAAATAGCCTGGCGTGACGGGCAATTCTCACGCGAATGTCTAGTAGCACACCGCAGGCATTATTTTAGCACTGCATTTGCTTGCCTGCGTGGCACACGTGGCTGAGAGCTTGGTGGCAGCTGCGCGGACAGGCGCGAGGGCTGGTTACTGTTTCGTGCAGTGCGCCCGGCGGGCCGGGTAACGTGACACACGGCTGGTGAAGTTTCAAATGATTCCTGAGCAAAGTCAAGTGTGTCCTGTCGATCCAATACATCCATCACTTGCTGAAGGGAGGGATTGACTAGTTTCAAAATCTGTTCTCGTATACGAACATCAGAAACGTTCTGTGAAATTGCATCACGTACCATAGTATCTGAATAAGGGAGTCCACATTGACACTCAAAAGCACAGTCCCTAGTAAGGCCTTGCAAGGTTGCAACCCACTCCCTATTAGTCTGACCGGCCGTACGTTTTGTACGAAAGAAGGTATACCGTTTGGCAACTACATTGACTGATTCTTTGAAATATGCATCTAATGCAGACGAAATTTCGTCGTAGGACAGAGTTGCTATGTCGCATCGGGGAAATAATTTGACTATCACATGGTACGTATGCACCCCGACGGATGCTAACAAAAAAGGCTGCCGCTCGTTACCTTGAATTCTGTAGGCATCGAGATGGAATCCAAATTGGCGTGACCACTCCGTCCAGCTTTCCAGTGCAGCATCAAAAGGACAAAAAGATGGTGCAACCGCATGTTGTGGCTGCGGTAGCGGTGTAGCGGCGGCTGCCGCATCGTTTTGCATTGCACGTTCACCCTGGACCAGCTGTCCAAGGGCATCCAGTAAGGCCTGCGTCTGCTGATTCTGCAAGCGATAAAATTCGGACAGTACATCTGGAGATGGTGGCGAAGCCATTACACAAGTAAAAAAGGGCAATATCGATAAGAACGTGGAAAACCTCGTCGCGAAAATGTTGTGGATTGGCAGGAGACCAACCCACTAAGTTGAGAGGAAGCCGAAAGGCATGCGTTAAAGCTCACGCAGGCTGGCGTGAGGTCTGGAACAGGACAAGGTAATTAGAACTTAGAAAAAAGGAGGTAACTGGTAGAATATTTAACTTTAATCCATTAATGTTGAACGTAGCTCTTGTCTGTACATTCTTTACAATATCAATAGCAACTGATAATGGTGCCTTGCTAGGTCGTAGCAAATGACGTAGCTGAAGGCTATGCTAACTATCGTCTCGGCAAATGAGAACGTATTTTGTCAGTGAACCATCGCTAGCAAAGTCGGTTGTATAACTGGGCTGAGTGCTAGGAAGTCTCTCTAGACCTGCCGTGTGGCGGCGCTCGGTCTGCAATCACTGATAGTGGCGACACGCGAGTCCGACGTATACTAACAGACCGCGGCCGATTTAAAGGCTACCATCTAGCAAGTGTGGTGTCTGGCGGTGACACCACAAATACAACCGTCGTACTATGGTGGGATGTTCACAGTTCATCAGTTTTTCCAGTTATCGAGTACTCGAACTAGGATTTGGTGGCTTAATGGATTTAATGGATCTTTATCAAATCGCAAAGGTCTTCCTAAATGTGGAGGGTCACTAACGTCAAAACGATCCTCTTTAAAAGGAGAACACGATTCCCTTGCTGTGCTCTGTCCAATTGCATTACCCCCCCTTTTTTTTCCTTTTCTTGAGTCATCAATTTTCTCATTGGTTTGATGCAGCCAACAACAACGAAGTCCTCTCCTGTGACAATCTCAGATTAGCACTTGCAACCTGCGTCCTCAATTACACTACCGCCCATTAAAATTGCTACACCACGAAGATGACGTGCTACAGATGCGAAATTTAACCGACGGGAAGAAGATGCTGTGGTATGCAAATAATTAGCTTTTCAGAGCATTCACACAAAGTTGGCGCCGGTGGCGACACCTACAACGTGCTGGCATGAGGAAAGTTTCCAACCGATTTCTCATACACAAACAGCAGTTGACCGGCGTTGCCTGGTGAAACGTTCGTGTGATGCCTCGTGTAAGGAGGAGAAATGCGTACCATCACGTTTCCGACTTTGATAAAGGTCTAATGGTAGGCTATCGCGATTTCGGTTTATCGTATCGCGACATTTCTCCTCGCGTTGGTCGAGATCCAATGACTGTTAGCAGAATATGGAATCGGTGGGTTCAGGAGGGTAATACGGAACGCCGTGCTGGATCCCAACGGCCTCGTATCACTAGCAGTCGGGATGACAGGCATCTTATCCGCATTGCTGTAACGGATCGTGCAGCCACGTCTCGATCACTGAGTCAGCAGATGGGGACGTTTGCAAGACAACAACCATCTGTACGAACAGTTCGACGACGTTTGCAGCAGCATGGACTATCATCTCGGAGACCATAGCTGCGGTTACCCTTGACGCTGCATCACAGACAGGAGCGCCTGCGATGGTGTACCCAACGACGAAACTGGGTGCACGAATGGCAAAACGTCATTTTTTCGGATGAATCCAGGTTCTGTTTACAGCATCATGATGGTCGCATACGTGTTTGGCGACATCGCGGCAAACGCACATCGGAAGCGTGTATTCGTCATCGCCATGCTGGCGTATCACCCAGCGTGATGGTTTGGGGTGCCACTGGTTACACGTCTCGGTCACCTCTTGTTCGCACTGACGGCACTTTGAATAGTGGACGTTAAATTTCATATGTGTTACGACCCGTGGCTCTACCCTTCATTCGATCCCTGCGAAACCCTACATTTCAGGTGGACAATGCACGACCGGATGTCGTAGGTCCTGTACGGGCCTTTCTGGATACAGAAAATATTCGACTGCTGCGCTGGCCAGCACGTTCTCCAGATCTCTCACCAATTGAAAACGTCTGCTCAGTGGTGGCCGAGCAACTAACTTGTCACAATACGCCACTCACTACTCTTCATGAACTATGGTATCGTGTTGAAGCTGCATGGGCAACTGTACCTGTACACGCCATCCAAGCTCTGTTTGACTCAATGCCCAGGCGTATCAAGGCCGTTATTACGGTCAGAGGTGGTTGTTCTGGGTACTGATTTCTCAGGATCTATGTACCCAAACTGCGCGAAAATGCAATCACATGTCAATTCTAGTATAATATATTTGTCCAATGAATATCCGTTTATCATCTGCATTTCTTCTTGGTGTAGCAATTTTAGTGGCCAGTAGTGTATTTTCTGAATGTATTCAATTCTTTGCCTTCTTTCACAGTTTTTGCCCTCTGGAGCTTCCTCTAGTGGAGCAGAAGTCGCGCATTAACACATGTTCTACCATTCTGTCGCTTCTTCTAGTCAGTGGTTTACATGTATTATTTTCCTGTCAGATTCTGCACAGGACCTCCTTTTTCCTTACGTTATCAGTCCACGTAATCTTCTACATTCTTCTGTAGCACCATACTTCAAATTCTACGTTTATCTTCTGTTCCGTTTTTTCCACTCTGCATGTTTCACTACCATACTACACAATGCTCCAAACGTACATTCTCACAAATTTCCTCGTAATATTAAGGGTTATGTTTGATACTAGTAGACTTATCTTAGCCAGGACTGCCCTTTTTGTTAGTGCTAGTCTGGCTTTGATGTCCTCCTTGCTCCGTTCCTCTTGCGGTATTTTACTGCCTAGGAGAAGAAATCCTTAACTTCATCTGCTTCGTGACCATCAGTACTAATGTAAGTTTCTCGTTGTTCTCATTTCTGATACTTCTCGTTACTTTCGTCTTTCTTCCATTTACTCTCGATCCATATTGTGTACTCATCAGCGCGTTTATTCCATTCATCAGATTTTGTAATTAATCTTTACTTTCTCTGAGGATAGTAATGTCATCAGAGAATCATATTCATATCCTTTCACCCTAAACGTTAATTCCAGCCTTGAAACTTTTTTTTTATTTCCGTCGTTACTTTTTCGCTGTATAGACTGAACAGTGGGAATAAAAGACTACATCCCAGTCTTACACCCTTTTTAATCCGAGCACTTCGTTCTCGTTCTTCCACTCTTATTAATCCCTCAAGTCTCTTGCACATGTTTTATATTACCCCTCTCTCCCTATAGGTTATCAGTATTTTCCTCATAATTTAGACCATCTTCCACCATTTTTCATTGTCGAACACGTTTTTCAGGTCGACACATCCTATGATATTTCTTTAGGATTGCTCCCATTATCAACTGTAACGTCAGAATCGCCTCTCTGACGGTTTTACCTTTCCTAAGGCCAAACTGGTCGTTATCTAGCACATCCTTAATTTTCTTTTCAATTCTTCTGTATATTATTCTTGTCAGTAACGTGGATGCACGAGCCGTTAAGCTGATTGTTCGATAATTCTCGCAACTTATCAGCTCTTGCAGTCTTCGGAAGACGGCCAGAGTCATACTTTCTACACGCAAACGCGAACAGTCGTTTTGCTGCCACTTTTCCAAGTTCTCATGGAATGTTATCTATCCCTTCTGACTTATTTGATCTCAAGTCTTTCAATGCTCTTTTACATTCTGATTGTAATACTGGATCCCTATCTCTTGTCTATCGACTTGTGTTTCTCCTTCAATCACATCATACAAGTCTTCCCCCTCATATAGGCCATCAAGGTACTCTTTCCAACTATCCGCTTTCTCCTCTACATTTAACAGTGGGTTTCCCATTGCACTCTTAATGTTACGCCTTTGCCTTGAATGTCAACGAAGGTGCGTGAGTCCTTCGAACTATCTCTTCTTTCTCGATTTCTTCACATTTTTCATTCCCCGATTTCGCCTTAGATTCTCTACAGTTCCTATTTGCTTCATTCCTTAGGGAACTGCTTTTGTGTATTCCTGAATTTCTCTGAACATTTTTGTACTTCCTTCCATCATCAATCCACTGAAGTACTTCTTCCATTACCCATGGTTCTTTGGTAATGACCTATATTTTTCGTTCCAACTTCTGTCACTGCCCATGTTAGGTATTTCCATTCCTCTTCAACTGAGCTGCCTGCTGGCCTATTTGTAATCTTAGAGAACATCAAGCGTATCTGTTTGTTCATTAGGTATTCGGTATCCCACGTTTTTGCCTGTTGTTTCTTTTTGACTAGTCTTTTAAACTTCAGCTTACTCTTCATCTTCTTGATCTGAGTCTATATCTTCTCCTGTGTAAGCCTTACTGTCTAGCAGCTGATTGCGGTATCTCAACATGACGATGACGTAATGTAACTAAAATTTTGCTGTATCTCTTGGCCTTTTCCTAGTATACCTCCTCCTCTTGTGATTCTTGAACATATTATTCGCTACTACTAGCAGATATTTATTGCACAATTCAATTTTTTCCTCTTTCGCTTCTAGCACGAAGTTCAAATTCTCTTTCTTCTGCTCCTTTCCCTACAACCGCATTCCAGTCCCCAGTGACTATTAGATTTTCACCTCATTTTATGTACTCAATTATCTGTTCAGCATATTCATATACGTTCTCTGTTTCTTCATCTTGAGCTTGCGATGTCGGCATGTATGAGGTCTGTTCAACATATTCCAGGAAATTCATAATTTTACGCCAGTGGAGTGTTGGAGCAAAATGCGGTTAGCATTCCTGCACACTGCTGTATTCAGTGTGTAACTGCCGGAGTTTCATTGTTGTACGTCTGTTATTGTTCGGTGCCGTATTGAGTAAGACGTTGTGTCGCACTGTTTGGGAATTTCGAGATGGAAGAGTTAGAAGAGCAACGCGTCTGCATTAAATTTTGCTTGAAACTCAAGAAAACCTTTAAGAGACACACCAAATTATGCAAGAAGCCTACGATGACGAGTGCTTAAGCCGTGCCCGGGATTACGAATGGTTCGCACAGTTTAAAAATGGCCAGACGGAGGTTAAAGACGGCCCTCGTTCAGAACGCCATCCGACGCCTACCGCCGACACTCATGTCAGGAAGGTCAACGAATCTCTGTGTGCGAGTCGAAGACTGACTGTCCTAGAGATTGCATAAGAACGCAACATTTCAATTGGATCTCGTCATGAAATTCTGACACAGCATCTGGGACTGCATCTTCTTGCCGCCAACTGCGTCCCATGGTTCGTGAGTCTATGAAGAGCTTTTGGATCGGCCAAATAAGATGTTCCTTAAGAAAATCATATTGCCACTTCGGACATATTCTTTTTTATTTCCAAAGTTGAAAATCCCGTTAAAAGGACGAAGATTCGCAACGATAGACAAGATAAAAGAAAATTCGCAGGCGATGCTTCGCACGACCCAGCAAGAGGCGTACCAAGACAGTTACCAGAAGTGGAAACGGCATTGGGAGCGATGTATCAACTGTGGAGGAGAGTATGCACAATAAGCGAAAGGTTTGCGTAGGAAAAATTTGTGAACAATGGTTCGCAATTTTCTGAACAGACCTCGTATGGGTTAACTATTGTTGTCGGCGTTGGTTTGCTGTCGATTATAATGAGAAAAAACCTATCGCTGAACTGTTCTCAGTAATACATTCTCGGTCCTGCCTTCCTATTCCTACCGAATCCTACTCCCGTTATACCATTCTCTGCTTCCATACTCATCTGACCAGAAATATTTGTCTCCTTTCCATTTCGCTTCACTGATTTCCAATATATCTAAATTAAGCTTTTGCATTTTCCTTTTTAGAAGTTCCTAGGTTCCTTATCACGTTCAAACTTGTGACATTCCACGCCCCGTCTCTTAGAAAGTTATCCTTTCATTGATTATTGAGTCTGTTTCCCATGGTCACCTCGCCTTTGGCAGTACCCTACCGGAGATCCGAATGGGGGTGTAGTCAAGAATCTTTCGCCAATGGAGAGATTATCATAACGGTTTTTCAGTTAGAGGACACACGTCCTTTGGTGTATATTATGTGTGGTTTCCGTTACCTACTGCATTTTCATGTCGTTGATAATTGCTGATTCTTCCGCCTTCAGGGGCAGTTTTCCAGGGAAAGAGAGTGCCCTGAACTTCTGTCTGCTCCTCCACCCTTTTTGACAACGCCGTTGGCAGAGTGAGGGTGACTTCGTTTGGCCGAAGTCTGGCGTATTTTATTCAAAATTTAAGCATTGCCAAGGTTCGATCACGTGACCGATTACATTCTTATTACTAATCAAAGACTCTACACTGAGACAAGGGGCTGAACTTATTCCGAAACACGATGAAAATATTTTTAGCTGCCTCCGCTGCTATCACCCCTCTACTGAACTCAAACACGAGAATATGTCGGAAATGTTCCGGTTTCTCCACTTACCACTCCAGTTGCTGCCATCCACAGTCCACTCAAAGTCTCCAAATGACGAGAGGACAATATGTAAACTCAAATAGTAAAAGTGAACTACAGCAAAGAATGAAAATCGATAGATAAACCCATAGCAACCGGAATACCACAAGCAAAACAAAAACGGTACGAACTTATACACCAATGTAATAAAAGAAACACAATATTTTATGTGAAAGTTTGTTAGAACCATCAATGTTGTATTTGCCGCTGATGAAGCCGGAGGGCACAGAAAGAGAGAATGAAGTAGAGGCACCATATTCCAGCTCCAGTGCACTCTCATTAAACATGCAATTTAGGTGAAAAATTTATTTTATCATACTAACAGAGCTATTATATTTTGAATTTTTGTGTAAATTAAAAAAACGCTATACAGAGTGGTCCATTGATCGTGACCGGGCCAAATATGTCACGAAATAAGCGTCAAGCGAAAAAACTACAAACAACGGAACTTGTATAGCTTGAAGGGGGAAACCAGATGGCGCTGTGGTTGGCCCGCTATATGGCGCTGCCATAGGTCAAACGGATGTCAACTGCGTTTTTTTAAATAGGAACCCCCATTTTTATTACATATTCGTGTAGCACGTAAAGAAATATGAATGTTTTAGTTGGACCACTTTTTTCGCTTTGTGATAGATGGCGTTGAAATAGTCACAAACATATGGCTCACAATTTTAGACGAACAGTTTGTAACAGGTTGGTTTTTTAAATTAAAATACAGTACATAGGTACGTTTGAACATTTTATTTCGGTTGTTCCAATGTGATACATGTACCATTGTGAACTTATCATTTCTGAAAACGCATGCTGTTACAGCGTGAAACGTGATTACCTGTAAATACCCCATTAATGCAATAAATGCTCAAAATGATGTCCGTCAACCTCAATGTATTTGGCAATACGTGTAACGACATTCCACTCAACAGCGAGTAGTTCGCCTTCCGTAATGTTCCCACATGCATTGACAATGCGCTGACGCATGTTGTCAGGCGTTGTCGGTGGATCACGATAGCAAATATCCTTCAACTTTCCCCACAGAAGGAAATCCGGGGACGTCAGATCCGGTGAACGTGCGGGACATGGTATGGTGCTTCGAGGACCAATCCACCTGTCACGAAATATGCTATTCAATACCGCTTCAACCGCACGCGAGCTCTGTGCCAGACATCCGTCATGTTGGAAGTACATCGCCATTCTGTCATGCAGTGAAACATCTTGTAGTACCATCGGTAGAGCATTACGTAGGAAATCAGCATACACTGCACCATTTTAATAGCCATCGATAAAATGGGGGCCAGTTATCCTTCCTTCCATAATGCCGCACCATACATTAATCCGCCAAGGCCCGCATCTCGTGGTCGTGCGGTAGCGTTCTCGCTTCCCACGCCCGGGTTCCCGGGTTCGATTCCCGGCGGGGTCAGGGATTTTCTCTGCCTCGTGATGGCTGGGTGTTGTGTGCTGTCCTTAGGTTAGTTAGGTTTAAGTAGTTCTAAGTTCTAGGGGACTGATGACCATAGCTGTTAAGTCCCATAGTGCTCAGAGCCATTTATTTGAGATATGGTACGAGTGCAATCGATGTTGATGTAACATTCTCAGCACCGACGTTTTTGAGATTCCCGATTCTCGCGCAATTTGTCTGCTACTGATGTGCGGATTAGCCGCGACAGCAGCTAAAACACCTACTTGGGCATCATCATTTGTTGCAGGTCGTGGTTGACGTTTCACATGTGGCTGAACCCTTCCTGTTTTCTTAAATAACGTAGCTCTCCGGCGAACGGTTCGAACACTTGGATGATGTCGTCCAGGATACCGAGCAGCATGCATAACACACGCCCGTTGAACATTTTGATCTCAATAGCCATACATCAACACGATATCGATCTTTTCCGCAATTGGTAAGCGGTCCATTTTAACACAGGTAATGTATCAAGAAGCAAATACCGTCCGCACTGGGGGAATGATACTTGACACCACGTACTTATACCTTTGTGGTGGTCCAACTCAAACATTCATATTTCTTTACGTACTACACGAATATGTAATAAAAATTGGGGGTTCCTATTTTAAAAAAAACCGCAGTTGATATCCGTTTGACCTATGGCAGTGCCATCTAGCGTGCCAACCATAGCGCCATTTGGTTTCCCTCTTCAAGCTAGACGAGTTTCGTTCTTTGTAGTTTTTGCGTTTGATGCTTAATTCGTGAGATATTTGGCCCGGTCACTATCAATGGACTACCCTGTATATTGGTTGTACAATATGAAGGCCATTAAATGCAACACTATATTGGCGGCTTCAAAGATTTAGGTTCATGAATGTGGCGTGATAACACGGGTTATGGAAGAATACGCCTTTCTTTGCACTGCCATCTGGCACGGCCGTTAATGAGAGAATAATATTTCGGCTTATGCTTTTATTCTCGGAGTTGACTGTAATTGGAAAAATTCGCGGATGTGATATGCAGTGCTTTGCCAGCTATGGTTTGATTGCGGTAGGATTTTCCCTCATTTTGCATTCGGCAGCCGCCATGTCGCCGCTGTGGAGAGGTGGCGGGCGCAGCCAATACAAAACGCGGAGCGGAACCCAACTGTTTGCGGTCGGGCCTGCATTTTACAGCTCGCCGTTTATGAAAGTACACTCATGTGCGACTTTATTAGGCACATATTGCTAATAACTACCGGGACCCATACAGTTAGCGAGACAGCGTGGAATGTTCGACTGACTGCAATACCTTCCTCGTCATTATGATGTTCAGCGACGTTACTCCGTACTTCCCTTCGTTCTTTGTTTCTCTTCTCATAACCATGTTTTGTGCTCGCAAGCGTATTATCCCTGTTTTGCAGTCCACATTGAAACCATATGCAATGAAAATTCTCGAGCAGAAGATAAAATGTTATGGAGTAATATACATACCAGATTCACGGTTTTTTATAAGATCTAAATAACGGAAAGCATCGTATTTCATTTCCATGACAATAACATAACGATTGGCACTCAAGTATCGTAAGGTTCGAGTTTGGATCTTCTGTTGTTTGTAATATCATTTAGGTAACCATCGTCTACTTGCAATTCCAGAAGACACAAATTTTGTTATTTTTGCAGGTTTTAAGGGTGCCATTATCGATACCACTACTGACGATCGACATTAACTGCTCATTTCCGGTGGCTACTACGTCGCTAACACGCTAAAAGCTTTTGGACATTACAATTTCTCACCAACGGTCTGGGAATCCACTGCAGTTCTGAAAACATTGAGACGGTGGTTAGTGATCACGGATGATGGGTAAAACATTAATTTTGATGAATAAACAGTTTTAAAGTGATAAGAAGAAGTATTTGAGTCGTGGCAGTAACCGAATATCTGCAATTTTGTGAAACAGTTTATGAAGAATCGGGCGTTATGAACAGCTTGGAAACAGGGGACTGATACGTACACGGCAGCCGTTAGTAGCCCATGGCGAACTAATTTCTTTCTAGACGACCGTGGCTTTAGATATCGGGTGAAGTCTTAAGCATATTTTGCAGAAATGCGAAGAAGCTGAAATAAAATGATGTGACTAAGCATGATAAGTCACGTTGGGTTGAGAGACACTGATCAGGGTCCATAATCGCATTCCACGTCAAATAATACTTTTTTTAAACTGAGTGACTTTTGTCATTTAAGAACAGTACTTAAATAGTTCTCTATAAGTACAGGATGCTGTTCACAGATTGGTTTAGACACACGGTTCAGTTCAATATCCATGTGTGTATCGCCCCTTTCACTCGTCCATTTACCGCAAACCTGAATGGCCATTCTTATTCTAAAATATCAAGGTGATTCAAACGAAACCCTTAAGAGTAGAACAAAAATCTTCAGTGTTACACTATCGATTTGGCAGACGTCAGCAGTTATCGTAGAGTTTCGACAAATGGGCAATAGTTGGCAGCCTGTTGATGCATTACATAAGAGAAAGCCATTTCAGTGCAGATATGAGCATACTGTAGTCGACTTGCACCACGCTTGAGCTGGGAACTGTTATACGGTTCTTGAGTAGTGTAGTAGTGTGTTAAAGTTGAGGTAATGCACAGCAGAATGAAAGCATAGTATGGTAATTCTTGTGTGTCCCTGCTGTTCGCAGGTTGGTTGAGGCACGCCGTTGGGACTACGACCCGCCACAGCGAGTAGTAACAAACGAAAACATTGAGGCATTGAGACATAAAATGTACTTGCTCTCAGGTAGCTTAATTTTTGAAGTGCGTATTTACATCCCATTTTTGTGACATCTCATCCCTTAAACTGCTGGGGAGAGGCATGTCTATATACAAATTTATAGCAGGTGCCCAGGCAGTTCATTGTGAGTTAATGTTGAGGTAGGTCATTGTGACTGACAGCACCTGCATTTTTATTAATGCCATCCAAATTGTGGTTGGCAGCAATGCAAAATGATGGCTGGCCAGAGTGGCCGAGCAGTTCCAGGCGCTACAGTCTGGAACCGGGCGACCGCTATGGTCGCAGGTTCGAATCCTGCCTAGGGCATGGATGTGTGTCATGTCCTTAGGTTAGTTAGGTTTAAGTAGTTCCTAGTTCTAGTTGACTGGTGACCTCAGATGTTAAGTCCCATAGTGCTCAGAGCCATTTGAACCATTTTCTGAGCAAAATGATGGCCAATGGCTGTTGTTGTTGTGAACCATGTTTTCAAATTGCGATTATGTAATAACCGTTGTACAATGAATAAATAGTTTTGACATACTAAAACGAGCTTTGGGTCCAAAATGGGAATCCAGCCATTTAAGTCACTCTTTAAGCTCCTCTGTAGCCGAACAGTTAGTGTAGGTGCTTGAACCGTGCGTGGCTCGTGTTCTCGCCATCATGTATTTTACACCCTGTTATTAACGTACTTCCACCTCGCTACGTTAATTTAAATTACTACTGTCACTGTGTTGCTGCTTTGCCTGACCGTGAGCGGCGTTAGCAGCGCATATCGATATATCCCCTCTCGTAGTATATTTGCTCCACTGCTATTACTTCCGGGTCGTTATCTGTTGTCAGGCTGTATTCGCACGTCCCACCCGGTCTCCATCTCTCCACCCTCCTTACTCTCTCCCACGGTGGCTTCCGCCAGCTCCCCCTCCCTGATGATGCCCTCCTCCCCTCCATCTACCCCTCCTACCAACTTTGATCCTCCCGCCCTCCTCCTGTGCTTGCTCCTCTGGGCACCCTCCCTCCCTTCTCTCCCTTTTCCCTCCCTCCTCCATTTCTCCCCTCTCCTCCCCCGGGCTTCCCCTCCCCTGTCCCTCTCCTCCTGCCCCCGTCTCCTCAGCCATTGGCATCCTTTTTCTCCCCTCTCCCCCACCTCACCCCTGTTCCCCTCTTGGTAGGTCCCCGGACTCGCACACGCTAAGTGGACATTCGCGCGCCGGAGATCACCGCCATCAGTGTTTCGTGTGTGCCGTCATGTTTAGTGTTCAGTGTTCACCGTCACACTCCATCGTTCACCAGTGCCATCGTCTTCTTCAGTGTTTGTGCGTCGTATCAACAGTTTGCAGTGTGGATTATCGTCGAGTGTGAACGGCTCCGTGTTTGTCTTTATGTGTCTACTTTTTTATTGCCCACCGTTCTGTAACTTATGTGTCTTCTCAGTGTTTCTTCTCTTTGTGTATGCTCTGGCTGAAGAGCGGCGTAGAATGCTGCTGACAGCCTGCCTGTTGTACAGGTTTAAAATAACAATAAAAGGAAAAAAACTGTCGTCAGGCAGATCGGGTCGCGAATTCGGGTCTGCCAGTCAGTTAGAACGTGTCTGGAGCGCAGTCCGGACCTGCCAGTCGGGTAGTTGCAATGCGGCACTAATGCAGTTGGGTTGGAGCAGCAGCGAGGCCTGCGTCGACATGGCTCGCTCGACCATTGCCGCCACGCATCACTTGAGCCGGACCACTGTCTTGGTGGATCGTCGGTCGGTCGCCGATCGTTCATGAGTTGGCTATGTGTGTGTGTGCATCGACTCCCGATTTGTCAACGCGCGTGCTTAGTTACTGTTGGGTATCGTTCAGGTCTTTGCGCAAGTGTTTGTCAGGTTGTGTGTGTAGTTGGCGTTATTTCCACTGTCGACGATTTTAGATGTTGTCGGCATTCTGAGGGCAGTCGGTCGGTTGCTGCGGACCAGGGAAGTTATCTCCGTGAGGTGCATTCTACTGGATCCGCTGGCGCTCCCTGTGCAGTGTCGGAGTGTGTGTGGAACTGTCAAATCGTTATGAGCTTCGTGGTTCACCGACGCAGGACGTAAAACTTGAGTAGTGGTTTCAAGTACCTAAGTCACGTCCATTCATGTTGTGTGGTTCGTTTCGGTGGTTCGCTGTTGGGGAAGTTTTCCTGTGAGCAACACCGAGTGTTTGTATAGCTGAAATTTAGTCGCCATGCGGTGGAATTAACTATAATGGTTGACTACAATTCAAGAGCACCAGACGAATTTTCTGCCTTGTGGCCGTTACTGTTCCGGTTACCTGCTCTGGCCACTAACGTAATTTCAGGCAGTGTCCTTCCCTCACCTGTTGTCGCTGTCCAAAACGGTGTGTAGTTTTGACAGCTTAATACATATACATATTTGGGTGTGGATAATCACGCCCGTAACACTTTGTGTTTGAATTCTCATGTACCGATTGGTGGCCAGCAAGTCGTTTGTCGGTCGTCCAGTGGCTGTCCCTTGGTTGGGTTCCGATAGATAAAGTGTAGTTGGGCTCAACACCTGTCTCACCTAAGAGAACGAGGGCAGACCGACACCCTGGAGGCTTCTGAGTACTGTTGTCTTTACTGTCTTTCTCCCCGGTGTTTAATTGTCTGTTTATAATCTATCATAGCTAATGATAAAAAAATTATTGGTTTTACTGTGTTTTATGTAAGTAAGTTTAAATTCTGGCAAATGGATATTTGCTGAAAGGTTATTGCCGTTTTGTTGTCATTTCTTTTAGTATGATTTCAGCTACTTACAACTTAAGGCTTATGGTTATATATTTTTTTAAATTTTGAAAATTAATTTTGGGCTTCCAGCCTTGGAACCTTATTCTTAAAATTACCTTTCAAGCTTAAACATTGCGGCTTGGAACCTTATTTTTAAAATTACCCTTCAAGCTTAAACATTGCGGCCTTCTGCTTTGGAAAGGTTATGGTGATTTATTTTAAAATCCTGAAAATTTTACTGTGAGCCTTCAGCCGTTTGTATTGCATCTTGTTTATGTTTGTCTATCCATCGTTGCCTTGAGGCTTTCAGCCTAGCTGTGATATAATTTGTAATTGTAACTGCGTGTTTTCAATCACTTGAAAATTACCTTGTTGATTTTTAAGATTTCTTGTTTGGAGGCCTTCAGCCGTGAAAGATTTGGAGTTTGAAACTCGTAGTTGTAAATGTTCGGCTATGTGCCGTTTTGGTTGTAAATGTGTTATTAAATTACAATTTTGAAGTGAAACTGACCGACTTCTTACTTGGCCCTTTCCACAATTGCTGGACATGAAATTGATCTAATGTACTGAACTTTTCTTTAGGCTTGGGAGGAAGTCTCTATTAGTTTCCAATGGCGAGGAAACGGGTTTTATGGAGCACTTTCACTTCAGTCCACAAGCGCGAAATATTCGTAACATACTTCATGTCTCCTAAAACATTCTAGATATCAAAACGAGATGATACCACGCAAAGAGAGAGTATTTTGCCATATGGTTAACATACTGAACTTTTTTATCTAGGTCGATACAGCCAAATGCTACTGTTTTCATTTTTTTCAAGCCAGAACTGTAATTTTAAAAAAGACACCGATAGCATGGGAAAAGAGAGTTGGCCAGTATGAAAATAAACGTGAGATTTCTTTTCTTATGTAACAGCAAACCGAAACAGTGAGATTTTCCGTAAGATATTGACCTCTCTGACCACCTCATCCTTTTTTATATCATACTATGTTCAAAGATTCTGTCGCAACAGTTATTACAAGATGAGGTTGTTCAAATTATACCGATATTTCGGGAAAAGAAGCAAAATTAAACCTGCCTTCAAGAGATATGCAGTCGTTACGCGTAATTGATTATACTCCTTCAGACGAGAAATGGCTAACAATTCAGACAATAATGAATCACCATTTCTGTTGCAGTTTTGGCGGAATCCCGTATTTTTAATAGTGAAAGATTGTAACGGAAACTTACAAAAAGATTTTCTCCCTGTTCTTCATCTGAGAAATAAGAAGGTAGTTCAGAATGAGATTTTCACTCTGCAGCGGAGTGTGCGCTGATATGAAACTTCCTGGCAGATTAAAACTGCCAGGAAGTTTCATATCAGCGCACACTCCGCTGAAGAGTGAAAATCTCATTCTGGAAACATCCCCCAGGCTGTGGCTAAGCCATGTCTCCGCTATATCCTTTCTTTCAGGAGTGTTAGTTCTGCAAGGTTCGCAGGAGAGCTTCTGTAAAGTTTGGAAGGTAGGAGACGAGATACTGGCAGAAGTAAAGCTGTGAGGACCGGGCGTGAGTCGGTAGCTCAGTTGGTAGAGCGCTTGCCCGCGAAAGGCAAAGGTCCCGAGTTCGAGTCTCGGTCGGGCACACAGTTTTAATCTGCCAGGAAGTTTCATATCCGCTGCAGAGTGAAAATCTCATTCTGGAAACATCCCCCAGGCTGTGGCTAAGCCATGTCTCCGCTATATCCTTTCTTTCAGGAGTGTTAGTTCTGCATGGTTCGCAGGAGAGCTTCTGTAAAGTTTGGAAGGTAGGAGACGAGATACTGGCAGAAGTAAAGCTGTGAGGACTGGGCGTGAGTCGTGCTTCGGTAGCTCAGTTGGTAGAGCGCTTGCCCGCGAAAGGCAAAGGTCCCGAGTTCGAGTCTCGGTCGGGCACACAGTTTTAATCTGCCAGGAAGTTTCATATCCGCTGCAGAGTGAAAATCTCATTCTGGAAACATCCCCCAGGCTGTGGCTAAGCCATGTCTCCGCTATATCCTTTCTTTCAGGAGTGTTAGTTCTGCAAGGTTCGCAGGAGAGCTTCTGTAAAGTTTGGAAGGTAGGAGACGAGATACTGGCAGAAGTAAAGCTGTGAGGACTGGGCGTGAGTCGTGCTTCGGTAGCTCAGTTGGTAGAGCGCTTGCCCGCGAAAGGCAAAGGTCCCGAGTTCGAGTCTCGGTCGGGCACACAGTTTTAATCTGCCAGGAAGTTTCATATCCGCTGCAGAGTGAAAATCTCATTCTGGAAACATCCCCCAGGCTGTGGCTAAGCCATGTCTCCGCTATATCCTTTCTTTCAGGAGTGTTAGTTCTGCAAGGTTCGCAGGAGAGCTTCTGTAAAGTTTGGAAGGTAGGAGACGAGATACTGGCAGAAGTAAAGCTGTGAGGACCGGGCGTTAGTCGTGCTTCGGTAGCTCAGTTGGTAGTTCCGTTTCAGCCGCGCTCGCGAGTGGCCGCTGTTAACTGTTGCGCTGCACTTCAGTGTTTACATCGCTGTACTTGTGCTTCGCCGAGTGCCGTCCGTCCGTTAATCTCCGTGTTCGTTCCTGTTCCTTGTGATCTGATCGCTCTTTCTGGTCTTGCTGCTGCTACTTGGAATTTCGGTTGTTTAACCGAAATTGCTTCGCTGGATTAACCATGACTACAAACCTCAGGAAGAATACTCTGGTATTTGCTTTTGACAAGGAATCCCGTCCTGTTCAGCCGACATCCCTGGAAATAGATGACTGGATTACACAGGTAATTGGTCTAAATTCTGAAACCGTTCATACCTGGCAACTGGATCAGGAAAAATACTGTGTTTTTGTCAAGTTAATCAGTGCTTCGACTGTTGATAAAGTGTTACGAAAGTGGGGCTATGAAGTAGATTTTGTGCATAGAAATGGTTATAAAAGTAAGGTTTCCATCTATAGAGCGGACATTCATTACAAAACCGTTCGTGTTTTGAATCTTCCCATTGAAATTGAAAATAATAAGATTAAGGAAGCTCTTTCAAACTACGGAGACGTTAAATCACTTGCAAATGAAAGATGGTCGCCTCGCTTTAAACTGCAGTGTTTTAACGGGGTCCGCTGTGTAGAGATGGAAGTTAAGACGAATATTCCGTCTCACATAACTGTTTGTGGGTATAAGGCACAAATTGTTTATACAGGTCAGGAAGCTACATGTCATATATGTAACGAAACCGGCCACTTCAGACAGGAATGTCCGCGGCGAACTGTTGTTCTTAAAAGTAATTTGATACAGCGTCAGAAGCTTACCTTAAATGATCTGTTACCAAAGAATAGCCCGGAACAACTGGTTGAGGATGTTAACGCAGCGGGCCAAGCTGATGTGTCCCTTCACGATAACAGTCAATTTCCCCCGTTAACAACAAAAGGAAACCCTGTTGCCACTACTCGTGAAACTGAAACGCAACCGAAAAAACGACCTCTGGAGATAACTGATAGTTGTTCAGAGGACGAGCTGTCTTGTCCCACTCCCTCACTTCGCAAGCAAAAACAGTGCGATGAGGAGGCAGAGGAACCTGAAGGCAAAATGCGAATGGAAACTAATGAACAGAAAGATAATACACATACGGTACCAGAAAATGAAGAGGGTGTAAGCAGCATTAATTTGCAAGAAACATCAGGTGCAGTAGCCGATTGCAAAGATCAGAATCTATCTGTTAATAAACAGATTCAGGGAGAGGTTGCAAAACTGCAGTCTCCACTTGTTTCCCTGGATCAGAAAGTGAGTGAAATTAATAAAGAAAGGGGAAGTGGTGGCCAAACTGAAATCACGGCCAACACCTCAGGGCAGGCGCCGGCAACCGAAATTGCGAAAGCGTCTGCTGCTGCTCCAGATAAGCCGCGAAGTAAAATACCGACACAACCAAATGAGAATGTAGTTCGTAACCAAGGGAAGGGAAAATCCGGTAGGGGCGAACCAAGCCCAAAGAATGTTCAGTCCGAAACGGTCGTACACGAATCACTGGAGGAAAAATCAGAAAGTTTACCAGGAAATCAGTCTGCTTGCGTTACAAGAGAAAACATTAGAAGCAGAAAAAAACGGGACAGTAACTAATAAACTGACTGAAGTGTTATTCCATGTTCAGCCTTCCGAGAAAGCTTTTACAGCTTAACTGAACCCTGAACCACATGAAGCTATATTAGGTCATCAAAACAACTACATAGTGACAGCACAATGACGCAATCTTATTCTGTCACCACTATAAACATAAATAAAATCACGACCGGTTTGAAATTATCGGCCCTTAAGGAATTTTTGTACGAATCCGCGACTGATATTGCCCTGTTACAAGAAGTTCTAATTTCGGATTTGGTAATTGCCGGTTTTGTCAGTTACATAAATGTGTCTCCCGAAACAAGTGTTGGAACAGCTATTTTGGTGAGGGAAGGGATTGCAGTAAGCGAGGTGGAACGACTGGAATCGGGAAGAGGAATAGGACTAAATATCTATGATGTGACTATCGTCAACTTGTACGCCCCTTCAGGAAGTTCTCATCGAGCTGACAGGGCACGTTTCTTCAAAGATGACCTGATATACTTGTTAAGGAAATCGCCAAGACAGTTATTACTTGGAGGTGATTTTAATTGTGTTTTAAATCGTAAAGATCAGTTACCTAATTTTGATTTATCAAGTGAACTAAAACAAGTAGTTACTGGTTTAGAATTAAAGGATGTATGGGAAATCAAATGCCCCTCCAGTGTTGAGTTCACTTATGTCACGGCAATATCACGCAGCAGGATTGATCGACTATATATTTCTAAAAATCTTGAAACTTCCGTGACAAAAGTAGAAACAATTCCTACGTACTTTTCAGACCATTCAAGTGTCTTAGCTTGCATAAATCTAACAAGACAGCCGGTTCGCCGATTCAAGAATCAGTGGAATTTGAACACTTCCTTGTTAGTAAATCATGATTTAGAAGATCTGATTAAAGAAACATGGGCAATATGCCTGCGAGCTCGTAGTAGATATGCCACTGCTATTGACTGGTGGGTTAAAATGGCAAATCCAAACTTGAGGAAAGTTCTTATTCAATACAGTGCCCAGAGCGCAAGGGAAATAAAATGCACTATAGAGTATTACTATTCCGTTTTGAGAGATCTATATGATCAAGTCTCAGCAGGTTCCTCACTTCGGATAGCAGACATCAAAAAAGTCAAAGCCAAGTTACTTAATATCAAGAGAAGTCAAATGGAAGGGTTGAAAATAAAATCGAAGGCAAATTCGGTGTCAGAAGATGAAACTACTTCCCTATATCATTTAGTGAAGCATACGAAAAACGGGAGAAGGACTTTTATTAATGAAATTCGAACAAAACACGGTACGATTCTCAGAACCCAGCAGGATATCATGGACGAGATTTATCGCTATTATTGCGAGCTATATTCTGTACATCAAAGTAGAGATGCTTCCTTGGAAGAATTCCTTGACATCCTAGCCCCACAGCTGACAGATGCTGACAACGAAAATTTTCTCGAGGTTGTCACTGAAGAAGACGTGTATGAGACTCTGTGCGCCTCACCACCAAAAAAATCCCCAGGACCGGATGGTCTGCCAGCAGAGTTTTACATCCGTTGCTGGCCAATAGTAGGTGCAAAAATAACGGACATTGTAAATGAGGTTATTCAGGGGAAAATGATTCCGGCTGAGTTTAAGGAGAGTAAAATTGTTTTGGTGCCAAAAAATAATGGAAACAAAGATTTAAATAATTTTCGTCCAATTTCACTGCTGAATTCTGATTATAAATTAATAGCTAGAATAATAAACAAGAGAATTTCATGCCTTACAGATAAAATTATTAGCCAACATCAGAACTGTGCACAAGGCAGAACCATTTTTCAAAATCTAGCGGAATTCAGGGATATCATAGCAATAACTTCTGTAACAAACATAAAGTGTGCTTTATTGTTTTTAGATTTTTATAAAGCGTTCGATGTAGTAAATCATGAATATCTTCTACAGACATTGAAGAAAATAGGTTTCAACGATAGGGTCATACAGTTGATTAAGAACATAGCAACTGGAATAAATGCTAAAATAGCGGTGAATTGTCAACAATCCAGGCCGATGCAAATACAACGAGGTGTTCCTCAAGGAAGTCCTCTGTCCATGTCGCTCTTCGCCATTTCGCTGGAACCTTTCCTCCGACATGTCCATGCTACATTAAAAGGCTCAACATTATCAGGAAATAAAACAGTTATAAGAGCCTATGCTGACGATATAGGGGTCATTATAAGGAATAATGACGAGGTAACCACGCTAGCAACGATGATTGATTCGTACTGTAGAGCATCTGGAGCCAATGCAAACGAAAAAAAAAGTAAGATGTTAAATCTCAGAGGTTTTGATAATATCAACGTCGAGTGGGCAAAAATAGTCCGACAACATAAAACACTTGGGATCACCCCGACAGCATGTCCTATGAAAATGGCTTTAAATTGGAAAGTTGCAGCAGATAAAGTGCAAGGAGCCATTGTAGAGAATTTCACTCGATATATGAACCAAGTTCAAAGAACACAGTATATCAACTCATGCATCCTTGCTAAGGCTTATTATACTGCCCAGCTGTTTCCAATACCGAGAATGATAGCGAGGAGAATAATGTCCAAAATCACCAACTTTTTGTGGAGAGGTGAAGTGTTCAGAGTACCTGCTAAAGTAGCCACTTTAGATCCTCAAAACGGTGGACTAGGATTAACTGATATAACGGATAAAGCCTCTGCTCTTTTTATCAAAAGGCAAGTTAATTTAATAAGAGACTCGCGAGAAAGCATAACCAGCCAACTTTTCGAGATCATTAAACCTGCAAGCCTGCTTCCCCCGATTGACGTGCAGAATATCAACAGTCGCTTACATCACGTGAGGATTTACTATGTTGAGTTTAGTTATGTCAGTGTCGAACTCAGGCAGTCACGACACTTAACATCGAGAGCCATAATGCGGGAACGAAAGAAAAGCGAAGGAAGAAACAAAATAGAACGACAGTTTCCAAACATTGAGTGGACTGAGATTTGGAAAAACATAAGTTCTAATGTGCTCACGTCTAATATAAAAACGGCATGGTACAAGACAGTTAACAACATAGTTAGTACCAATGAAAGACTGCACGCAATCAGACTCTGTGAAACAAATTTATGTCAACAATGCCATCTAGTTGACACAGTAATTCACAGATATACTTGCAGTGGTCACATGAATAGTTGGAAGTGGGTCCGAGAGCAAATAGCTCTGATTACAAGAACATCCCCTGAGTATATATCGCTGTCATTGATACACAGGCCTGACGCACGCTATTTCCCAGAAGCAAAAAATAACGCTGTGCACTGGTTGCTGGGAAATTTTGTTAACTACGTCCTTAACAAATTAGGATCCGATAGCATCATAGAGTTCAAGGTACACATGCTGTGTGAGTTTCACAAAATTAGAAGCTATTCGAATCACAAGAAAAAGTTCGGTAATATGTTAAAAATTGTATTTGAAAGAATAGGCATTGGTTAATATAAAAAAGAAGACTGTGTTGACAGTGATGTATTGTAGTTACCTTAAGGATACTATTTAAGATTTTACAGCATATTAATGATGTGTACTTTTTCTACTTCAGAGAGTAGGTTTTGCAACTTATAAGCTAATGTACAGAACTTATGTGACATTGAGATTGTGTGTCGAAATAGTGTCAAAACACAAAACATTACAGGTGCATTATTGGCTTATACTAGAAATTTGGAAATAGACAGTTTTTATAGAAATCTCCTCATCGATTGTTTAAAACCATAAGATTCTATCTGATAAATGTAATATTCAATGGCTGGCACATTGCCCTGTTCATTTTTGCACTGTGATGTGTAAGTCAGTTTCTCAGTGAAAGACTGATTATACAGATCTGATCCAGTGAAAGACTGATTATATAGATCTGATCACTTCAGATTCCATTAATGTCCAGAAAGTGAAGTTGGAAGGCTAGTCAAATTTATTATATATCTCCTTTCCGACATTCTCAAGTATTTCAGAAATTGTCTAATATGATTATTAAATTGTTTTAATTAAAATTATCCCATCAACTTGCTGATATCCATCATAAAGAAATTATGCTTCTGTAAAGATTGCACCTCATGTAATTCAAAGTGCAGATTTTACTTCTTCAGGTTGAAGTTTGAATGTCTTTAAAAATTTTGTTCTTGATGTTTAAATTAATTCTTTCTGGTAATTAGTCAGTAACACAATCCTCTGTTGTCTTTCCTTAACGTCAGCGTAACTGAAATGTTTCAATAACTTCATGTATGCATAACTTAGTGTGTATTTGGGGTGTAACATTGTTTTTTTAATAAATGTTTTTATAAAAAAAAAGCGGCCTAGGGCGCTGCAGTCATGGACTGTGCGGCTAATAAAAAAAAAAAAGTTGGTAGAGCGCTTGCCCGCGAAAGGCAAAGGTCCCGAGTTCGAGTCTCGGTCGGGCACACAGTTTTAATCTGCCAGGAAGTTTCAAGAAAGTAGTTCATAGCAAATAGTGTATCATAGTTTTGTTCCTATCACCATTCAGAGCGAAGTGGTGAACTTATTCACCGTAATTATTAAAGACAGATTATATATGTTTATAATATATTTTAACTTTAACGAATTGTCTCAAGCAGCTCATAAAGTAATGACTACCTTTTTTTGTAACCTTATTATGCACTTATAAACAAGGATCTAATTTGTGTTTTCTAGTAGACCACTGCTGCAGAGTAGAACGGATCCAACAAAACTCTTTCGTAACTCAGGAACTGTGGACACAATGACGACTTGCGAAACCTTGCCAACTATTCGTCAATGTCAAAATCACTGTTGAATTAAAAGACATTTCTAGTAGGAAGTTTCACTGGCATACTGTACAGGGGTAGGAATGGGAAGGAGCGCTATTCGCTGGCTTTTGCCACACAGTGTATACACTCGACGTAAAGGAAACTCCGACCTCAACTCCAATTGGGCATTGAAATAAATCCATTGACGACTGCTCTTCATCTATAGATACGTTTAAAGAGTAATAGTAATTGAAAGGTACATAAAACGATGACAGACGTACAGATGGTATTACTGAAGCAAATGCTCTTGCTGTGGCGATGTCTGAATATAAACCGCTAATTCTGTTGCAGTTCCAGGGGAATCCTGTAACGTAGTGTATCATTAATAACATGTGGGACTAAAGCTTACTAACGGATTTTATGTCTACACTAAAGTTATCTTTGACTTACGAAGAAGTACAGCTCCCCACCAATGTCCTCCCCTCCCCCCCAACCCCCCACCCGCTACTTTCCTCCTTTCGATTTCATTCTATTCGCCCGTGTACCTAAAATTGGACATCAGACCTCTAACCAGGATCTCCCAAGCTGTACAATTATCGTCCCCGTCCAGCATTATAACGCAGCAATTTTCACCTTCAATTCAAACATCGCCACAGCAAGACCATTTGCTTCAGCAATACCATCTGTGCGTCTGTCATCGTTTTATGTACGTTTCAGTTACCATTACTCTTTAAACATATCTATGGATGAAGAGCATGCTCATTCTGAGGTTAGTCTGCATCATTTTGGGAGAAAGTAATCATTTGTAACGAGTTACTGAAACAAAAAGATTTTCACAAGCCAACAGAAATTACTTCTATATGACATTACCAAATTTCGTCTGTTGCACGGTACTAGCAGCATGATTCACAATATATTTATTAGAAAAACAAAGAAAGAACAGCGAAGTCGTATTCGAGACGGAAATAAAAGAGAAACTTCCTAGCAGATTAAAACTGTGTGCCCGACCGACTCGAACTCGGGACCTTTGCCTTTCGCGGGCAAGTGCTCTACTAGAGCACTTGCCCGCGAAAGGCAAAGGTCCCGAGTTCGAGTCTCGGTCGGGCACACAGTTTTAATCTGCGAGGAAGTTTCATATCAGCGCACACTCCGCTGCAGAGTGAAAATCTCATTCTGGAAACATCCCCCAGGCTGTGGCTAAGCCATGTCTCCGCTATATCCTTTCTTTCAGGAGTGCTAGTTCTGCAAGGTTCGAAGGAGAGCTTCTGTAAAGTTTGGAAGGTAGGAGACGAGGTACTGGCAGAAGTAAAGCTGTGAGTACCGGGCGTGAGTCGTGCTTCGGTAGCTCAGTTGGTAGAGCACTTGCCCGCGAAAGGCAAAGGTCCCGAGTTCGAGTCTCGGTCGGGCACACAGTTTTAATCTGCTAGGAAGTTTCATATCAGCGCACACTCCGCTGCAGAGTGAAAATCTCATTCTGGAAACATCCCCCAGGCTGTGGCTAAGCCATGTCTCCGCTATATCCTTTCTTTCAGGAGTGCTAGTTCTGCAAGGTTCGCAGGAGAGCTTCTGTAAAGTTTGGAAGGTAGGAGACGAGGTACTGGCAGAAGTAAAGCTGTGAGTACCGGGCGTGAGTCGTGCTTCGGTAGCTCAGTTGGTAGAGCACTTGCCCGCGAAAGGCAAAGGTCCCGAGTTCGAGTCTCGGTCGGGCACACAGTTTTAATCTGCTAGGAAGTTTCATATCAGCGCACACTCCGCTGCAGAGTGAAAATCTCATTCTGGAAACATCCCCCAGGCTGTGGCTAAGCCATGTCTCCGCTATATCCTTTCTTTCAGGAGTGCTAGTTCTGCAAGGTTCGTAGGAGAGCTTCTGTAAAGTTTGGAAGGTAGGAGACGAGGTACTGGCAGAAGTAAAGCTGTGAGTACCGGGCGTGAGTCGTGCTTCGGTAGCTCAGTTGGTAGAGCACTTGCCCGCGAAAGGCAAAGGTCCCGAGTTCGAGTCTCGGTCGGGCACACAGTTTTAATCTGCTAGGAAGTTTCATATCAGCGCACACTCCGCTGCAGAGTGAAAATCTCATTCTGGAAACATCCCCCAGGCTGTGGCTAAGCCATGTCTCCGCTATATCCTTTCTTTCAGGAGTGCTAGTTCTGCAAGGTTCGCAGGAGAGCTTCTGTAAAGTTTGGAAGGTAGGAGACGAGGTACTGGCAGAAGTAAAGCTGTGAGTACCGGGCGTGAGTCGTGCTTCGGTAGCTCAGTTGGTAGAGCACTTGCCCGCGAAAGGCAAAGGTCCCGAGTTCGAGTCTCGGTCGGGCACACAGTTTTAATCTGCTAGGAAGTTTCATATCAGCGCACACTCCGCTGCAAAGTGAAAATCTCATTCTGGAAACATCCCCCAGGCTGTGGCTAAGCCATGTCTCCGCTATATCCTTTCTTTCAGGAGTGCTAGTTCTGCAAGGTTCGCAGGAGAGCTTCTGTAAAGTTTGGAAGGTAGGAGACGAGGTACTGGCAGAAGTAAAGCTGTGAGTACCTGGCGTGAGTCGTGCTTCGGTAGCTCAGTTGGTAGAGCACTTGCCCGCGAAAGGCAAAGGTCCCGAGTTCGAGTCTCGGTCGGGCACACAGTTTTAATCTGCTAGGAAGTTTCATATCAGCGCACACTCCGCTGCAGAGTGAAAATCTCATTCTGAAATAAAAGAGGTTCGCCAAGAAGTACCAACGCAGTATTTATCAAACTCTGTGGCGATATTAAAATGATAAAACTGTTTTACTAACAACCAAAACGCCCTCGGTCCTGGATGCGAAACTTGCCATTGTATCAGGGCACCCTCTTGCCATTGTGGTAGGAAACTGCTTCCGAAGGCGGAAGGATTAGCAAAGATCAACAGCATGAGAATGTTGAAGGCAATGAAAACCTCTGCGTTAAGGACACAATGCGCATCCACAGAAAATGTGGCCCGTAATTGAGAAAGGATCATGATGATATGTTCATTGGCAAAGGATTCCGGAATAGCCCCCATTTGGATCTCCGGGGGAGGACTGCCAAGGAGGAGGTGAACATCAGAAAAAGATTAAAAAATCAACGAAAGGGCAAGATTCCACGAGTCGAGGCGTCGACTGTCTAATGGTCGAACGTAGTAGGGAAGCTAGAAAATTTGAAAAGGGAAATGAAGAGGCTCGATCTAAATATAGTGGGGATCAGAGAAGCGAAACGGAAAGAAGACAAAGATTTCTGGTCTGACAGGTACAGGATAATACCAGCAGTAGCAGAAAATAGTATAACAGGAGTAGATTCGTTATGAATTAGATATTAGGGCAGAGAGTAAGTTACGGTGAACAGTTCAGTGACAGGATTGTTTTCATCAGAACCAACAGCAAACCAACACCGACAACAATAGTTCATTTATATGTGTCGACGTCACTAAGATAATGAAGAGAGAGAGAGACAGTATGAGAGGGCACTGAACGGGCAATTCAGTACGTAAAGAGAGAGGAAAATAAAATAGTCATGCGGAACCGGAAAGCCGTTTATGGGAAGGAGTAGAACAAAGGGTTACGGGATAATATGGACTTCGTCGTAGAAATGAGAGAGGTGAAAGACTAAATGGGTTCTGCAATATATGTCAGTTAGTAATAGGGAATAACCACAAGACGAGGAGGTATACTTGGAAAAGACCAGGAGATACAAGAGGCTTTTAGTCAGATTACATCATGGTCAGACAGAGATTCCGAAATCAGATATTGCAGCCCAAGACAAACCGATAAGCAGACATAAACTGAAATCACAATTTAGTAATAACCAAGAATAGGACGCACTTTAAGAGAGACTAGTTAGGAAGAATCAATGCGCAAAGGAATGTGATACGGAAATGTTAAGGAATGAATGAACACAGTTGAAGTTCTGTGAGGGTACAGATACTGGGATGATTAATAACTCACTAGGCATTTCAGTTGAAGAGGAATGGACATAACGAAAACGGCAATGATAGAAGTTGTCAGGCGAAAAGTCGGTATAAGGAAGGTAACAATGAAGAAACCATGAATAACAGGAGAAATACTTCACTTGATCGACGAAAGAAGGAAACACAAATTTGTTCATAGAAATTCAGGGACACAAAACTATAAGTCACTTAGGAATGAAAAAATGGGAAGTGCTAGGACGCTAAGGTGAAATGGCTGCAAGAAAAATGTGAAGAAATCGAAAAAGATGTGACTATCAGAAAGACCGACTCAGCACATAGAAGAGTCCAGTCAAGAGTGGTAACATTAGGAAAGCAATGGGAAATCCACTGTTAAATGGAGAGAGCAAATAGGTAGAAGGAGTTCACTAAAGGTCTCTAAGAGGGGGAGAATTTGCCTATTGACTTGACAGAAAGATGTGAGACTGAAGAATAATTAAGACATGTTCACAAACTTCGTCGACCTGAAAATGGCGTTTTATAATAACATGATAATGTGCCAAACATTCGAAATTCTGAGAAAAATAAGGGTAAACTACGAGCAAAGGAGGGTAATATAAAATATGTATAAGACCCCAGAGGGAATAGTAAGACTGGAAGACGGAGAATGAAGTGCTCGGATTAAAAAGGCTGTCGGGGATGTAGTCTTTCGTTGCTACTGTTCAATCTATACATAGAAGAAGTAATGAAGGAAATAAAAGAAAGGGTCAAGAATGGAATTAAAAGTCATTGAGACTGGACATCAGTGACAAGATTCACCGATGACCTTGCTATCCTCAGTGAAAACTAAGAAGGATTATAGGAGTTGTTAAACGGAATGAACAGACTAATGAGAACAGAATGTGAGTTGAGAGTAAATCGAAGAAAGACGGAAGTATGAGAGGTAGCAGAAATGAGAGCAGTTAGATACTTAACATCAGAGTTGATGATCACGAAGTAGATGAAGTTAAGGGATTCTGCTACCGAGGCAAAAAGGTCAAGAAAAGTCTACTAGTGTCAAACACAGTTCTTAATTCGAGGAAGAAATATCAGAGAAAGTGCGTTTTGAGTACAGCGTTGTATGATAGCGAAACATGCGCTGTGGGAAAATCGGTACAGAAGGGAATAGAAACATTTGAGATGAGGTGGTACAGAAGAATGTAAAAAATTAGGTCGAGTGATAAGGTAGGGAATGAGGAGGCTATCAGCAGAACTGACAAGGAAAGGCATATATGGAAGACACCGACAAGAAGAAGGGACCGGATGGTAGGACATCTGTCAAGACATCAGTGAATAACTTTCGCGAAGTTACTAGAGGTAGCTGTAGAGGTTAAAAACTGGGGAGGAAGACAGATACTGGAATAGATCCAGCAAATGGTTGAATAGGTGGGATAAGTTTAGTACAGAACAGGAATTCGACGCGGGCCGCATCAAACGACTCGTAAGACTGATGACAAAAAAAAAAAAAAAAAAGCTGGTATCGATCATCGAGCTCAGTATGCGACTGTCCACATTTGCATCAAGAGACACACTGGTATCTAAATGACAGTCGAAAATAGAAGCGAGGCTCTACGTTGAACATTTCAGGATGGCACTCAATCTCCCAGTTGTTCTGACTCAGCACCAGCCAAATCTCTGTTGCCTATGGTCCGGTGGCTGTTGACGACTGCGGCCTCTTGAGATATCAACTCAGCTTCCACTACTCTGTTGAATGTTTTTGTCGCTGATTCAAAGAAGCAACTTGTCGTAATACGAAATGGGCAGGTGCATTGCTCGTTGTTGTCACAAGGTAACTAGTAAAACAAAGTACTACTGACGCAAGACGATCTTGTTCCTTCCACGAAAGAGTGAGTAAATATTCTTGTACCTGGCAGCGTGCACGACAACCCCGACATGGTGGAAGGAATCAGTTCGGTTCACAACAGGTTGTATTCGTTTTGCAATGCGTCGCCTAACAAGGACGAGTCGGAGTATAAGTTAAATGACCCAGATATCCTAGTCTTGATTGAGATTAACAGTTATGTATTTGCTCTAATGGCAAGTAGTAGGACAAGTTAAATGACCTTGAAATCAAAGACAGGACTGAGATTAAGAGTAATTTATTTGCTTTAATAATAGTGAAAAATCAGAATGAAGATAACAGACAGAAAACATCTACACAATTTAAATCAAATTACAAAATTACGCTGAAAAATAAGGGAGGTACAAAAAAGTGTGGAAGACTGTATGGAGTGAGCGCAACAAGATCTGCTTATCTTGGCAGCTTGCGAAATCAAAGTTAACGTTATAAAAAGGAGCCACGCATTATAACACAAGTTTCGTGGCAAAGTGGGAAAGTAATGAAATGCACAGAATGTGGAACATGCTACCGCAACTGTGACACTAACGTTGCTCTTAACACCCAGCAGGTGCCAGTCAGTACCGACCGGCGACCAGAGAAGACCCCCTCTCTGTGGGAGCCCAGAGCAGAACCACAGAGCCAAAATTCGCAGGCCTCGATTCATCACTTTCAAAAAATTCTGCTTGTAGGAGACGACTCCATACCGTTGCCAATGTTACAGGCAAGAATTGTTGATAAATTCGTGAAGAAGGAGGTAAGGTACAGTTAACTCTCGTCCTTCTGTGCACAAGGTCCACACGAATTTGATACTGGACCAAAGTAGAGTTTCACTATTGGACAACCTTACACGCCAAGAACACAGTTTGTAGTGACGCAGTACTATTGGCTGAACCAAATTCTTAGAGTGAACGTAATTGACTGTCCCACATTGGACGAGTGGTTCAGTGGTGTGTGTGGCTCTTTGAAATATGCACAGAAATGCAAAAATAAAATGGCCAGTTATTCTTTGGGGCTTGTAAAGTGGCTCGGCGTTCCCTGGCCATAACGGCTGCAGGTATCTGCCCGGCATTCCAGAGCTGCCGACTTTTGTAAAAATTCAAATATTCCAAGAGGAGACCCTCTTGACCTCATGGGATTCATAGACTGCCTTCTGCCGACAAAACACGCCATAGGGATGTTTACAGCCACTTATCACCCAAGCATGGCGAGTGCTAGGCTGCCTTTTCAAACACACCACTCTAGTATGATCACTGAAATAATTGCAAAATAGGCACAGAAAATGAACAAGTATTGCACAGCGATATATGACAATAATTTCACATCGTGACAGCAGCTTTGCACTGTTCCCGAAGGTTTACGGGGACGCTCTACCCATGCCCTACACGCGGATTTCAGCTGTTGTCATCAGCTTGTTCATCAGAGCCAGCTGAACAATGTTGCCCTTTTTTTTGCCAAACTGTTGTCCGGACCCCATCTCTTCACTATTCATTTTACAGTTTTTTCACGACAGCAGCCTATCTGTACGACCTAACGCCGCGGGGTGGCCGCGCGGTCTAGGGGCGCCTTGTCACGGTCCGCGCGGCTCCCCCCGTCGGAGGTTCGAGTCCTCACTCTGGTATGTGTGTGTGTGTTTTGTCCTTAGCGTAAATTAGTTTAAGTTAGATTACGTAGTGTGTAGTTTTAGGGCCCGATGACCTCAGCAGTTTGGTCCCATGGGAACTTACCACAAATTTCCAAATTCTGTTGCTCTCAAATCCCTCAAGCCTTTCTAAAAGTCCAAAAGATTAGAGTATGTTGCATCTCCACGTCCTCTGGGCGCTGTTTTCAGAAGTCTTCATCTGAAAAATTACGGCGACATTAAACACACCCAACAGCCATCATGCACCCACAAAACACTTCATCTTTACAAATGGCTATCTTCTCGAAATAACCTCGCGTAATGATGATACTGTAATCATTATTTCTCCAGGCATTGGGCAGCGTTCGAGCAAGGCGTTCCCTGAGCACCATCTACACGTTTAGCCAGTGTGTGTTGATCAGGTATGATTGTCTTCTTCAAAACTCAGTGACTCCAGAGGCCAATCCTGGAGTTTCAGATTTTTCGACACTATTGACACACATTTGTCCTGGCGGGGACTGTCTGCGTAGTTTCTCTTGTCTTCAGAAAGAGCCGTTGTTTCCTAGAATTGTCATTGTCTGTTTCTGTTTTCCACCTTAGTTGCTCCAAGAGCTCAATTCCTTCCCAGGCATTACAACGCCATACTGGACGCTTAAGTGCAGTAGTTTCCCATTGACCAGTTTCAGTTGGACATGTGTTCATGTTGTCATTCAATACCATCTTTGTATCGGTTTTGTGGTCTTCCTAGTTTTCTTTGGCCATCCTTTGGCTAGGAATTCATAATTTGTTTTCGTAGACGGGATTCAGGCGTACGAACGATGTCGCCTGTCCAACGGGGTTGTTGCTTAGTGACCGTGGTTTCAATGATAGCAGAGGTTGCTTCTTCTGCAACACTTATATTATTGTGCCGATCTTGCCATTTAACCCAACAGGATCCTTCTCAGGCAGCGCTTATGATACTTTCCCCGTGATCATATGTGCCTTCTGTAAGTAGTCCATGTTTCGCGTCCATATGTAAGAGATGGTGTAACAGTATCTTGGTAGACACAGAGATTGGGCTTAATGCTGATGTTATGATTATCAGAGACCCTTACTGGAAGCCGTACTGGCACCTTTGCCCTGCCTGTGTGGCCGAGTGGTTCTAGGCGCTTCAGTCTGGAACCGCGCGACCGCTACGGTCGCAGGTTCAAATCCTGCCTCGGGCATGGAAGTGTGTGATGTGTGAGGTTAGTTAGGTTTAAGTAGTTCTAAGTTATAGGGGACTGATGACCTCAGCAGTAAAGTCCCATAGTGCTCAGAGCCATTTGAACCATTTGAACCATTTGAACTGGCGCCTTTGAGACGATGTTGAATTACAGCATCAGTTGCTGAAATATGGCTGCCAAGGTATAGGAGGTGTTCTACGTTCTGCAGGACTTTGCCTTTGTGAATTGTTGGGCGTATGGTGACAGATTTAGGCAGAAGCTGATGTAGGATCTGCATTGTTTGGATGTTAAGGCTTAGTGTCATGTTATGACCCCACCACGGGCGCCGGCACTTTCCAGCGTGGCCGGGTGCTCTGTACTGGCATGGAGACGGTGATAAAAACTGAGCCCGAGCTTTTAGCAGAAGAACTTTTACGAAACTTGTGATCGATGTCGCCACTGCTGTAGCGTGGCAATTTAGCATTGGACGCCAGTATCTGTAAAGCTTAGTGTTGACTGGGAGAATATTAGCGGAGTGTGAAGAGCGTGTGCTCGAATAGTGGTGTTATACGCACGGTGTGGCGATAACCTTAACAGTTTGGTTAGACTGTTTCTTATAGTTAAGCTTCATTATTCTACGGGCTGTCGGTAATCACTTGTAGCATTTAAGGAGCTTTTTGGATATTTTAATGTTATTAAATCTTTTTTTTTTTTTTTTTTTTTTTTTTTTGATTGCTCTGAATTTAGTTCTATTGACGGCACTGTTTGATTAGACAGGTCATTTCTGTTGACTGTTAAAGACCTAAAAACTACTTTAGTTATTTTTGGGCTGAGTAGCGCCATTTGATTGTCTTACTGATTGTGTATGGTAGCTTGGCCGATTTATGGGCGTATTGTAATCGGACAACGAACTTACATTGCAATCATGACGTTAGGCATGGTCAAGTGTAATCGCCTGTGGCTAAAGAAATACGATAGTTATTCAATGGACTTTCTCATTATGATATCAGCAAAACCAGTAAGTGTCCTTCCTATTAAGTGGTAGATACGTAGCACCTACCTGGAACTGGTGATGTTGGCGATTGAGGCGTGTTACTCTTGATTTCTTGATAGTTGTCGTCATGTCGATCTGGGGCCTTGTTATAAACAGACAAAGAACTTCAGTCTTGAAGGTAAATATATTCAAGAGTAATCGCCTGTGGTAAAGGAGTTACTGTAGTTATTCAATGGGCTTATTTATTATGAGCTCAGCAAATCTGGGTCATTTCTGTTATGTGGTAAATGCATGGTCAACACCGAAGTTCTGATTTGGCCTATTAACGCCTGTCAACTGATTTTTGATTGTATATTGTCGCCTTGTCGCTCTGTGTCTCTGTTGTAAGTCGAGGACGAAATAATGTTGGGAACTCTACGTGGAATGTATCCAGGAAGAATACCCTGTCGGGAATAAATCATTATGGTAATTTAAATGACATGTTTAATATTAATTCAGCAGTCTTGGTTTGTATCTTCTTGGGACGGGACGATGCTAATTTCCAGTAAAGTAAAAAGTGTTTTTGTGAACCCATGACTGTATTTCCGCCTCAACCCAGCACCACCTAAAATCACTGGGATCCGGTTCTCGCTAAACTTAGGCTGCGTTGGTCGTATAGGCTTCATCAAAATACTTTGGGCGTACATTCTTACTCTTCATCTGGTAGAACAGATTTTAGATAACTTCATCACACCCAAAAATATCTTGAACATCTTAGATGACTAATCCTGTATAATTCAGGTACTATATGTTAGTGATGTTGCAACTTTACTGCTTGTTTGCTTCGCTCTGTCTGAGTGAATCTTCCTAAAACTGTCTACCAAAACTTCTCAAATATGATTACCAAACAGACTAATTAAAATGATTTGATCAACACCGTCTACAAGTTGAAGCTAACTATTTCTATAAAAATCAGTCCTACGCTGAATGTAACCTGACTTACGAAATAAATGCGCAACTGAACTTACAAGGAAATTCCTGGGCATAAACTGTATTTTCACTTACCTTGTGTCTTGACAAACATTATTGCAGATTTCTCGAAAGCATCGGACAGCATACAGCAACGAAGCGACATTAAAAACAATGACTGAAAATTCCGTAGCACAAAGTGCAATGTGCTTACATACATAGTAAACTGAACGAAGTGTGCGAATTTTAACTGGTAAGAAATAACTTCTGACAGAATACAAATAAAAGTCTGTATTCAAAACTAATGCTTTAAAAATCAACTAAATGTTCGCAATAGTGTTTGCATGACTTTAAGAAGTAACCGTAAACAAGGGGAATCTCATATTCCTATCAGAGCAGTCCATATTCCCATATAACAGTTCTACTAAGTGAGCTTCGTTATTGCTATGTCAAAAACGCATAACAATGCTACGCACTTGAGTGCTTACCTCAATCTCTCAGTATTCCAGGAAAACTTACAATTAATCTCCTTAACTCCTCTCTCCATAGTAGCGTCGAAAATATTCATACTCCAATTTTACTAATGTCATATCACAATTATAAAGAAAATTTCCTGACCGTTCTTCGAAATAGTCTGGTATTCAACACTGCTAAACTTAGAATGCGCGTAACGTTGCTACCGCTCTCAGGCAGAGGTGGTGTAGCAATACAAAGATATTGTAGCAATAGTCAAAGATTACTCAGCTACATGGTTTTGCTCTGTGTGAGCTATACATTTCGATATTTACGTAAAAAGCAGAATTTACAGAGTGACCAAAATAGTGTGCATAAGCTATCTCACGATGTGGCTTTATGAAGGTAGAAGTTTATTGAAACAAAACGTGTAATTGTGCTTGCCTCTGTGCTACGCATGTGAATTTGTGTAAGTATTGTGTGCTTGTGTGTGTGTGAGTGTGTGTGTGTGAGTGTGTGTGTGTGAGTGTGTGTGTGTGTGTGTGTGTGAGAGAGAGAGAGAGAGAGAGAGAGAGAGAGAGATGACACTGTGTAAGCGAGACAAGAGCCACTAACTTCATGAACTACGAGGACACAGAATACACAGTGCATTTTGCGGTGAGATATTGCAGCTTCGGTCCCTGGATCACCAGCTAAGATTCATTACCGTGGAGCGGCGTGCACGGACGTGATTGTGCAGCGGCGCGGTGCGAGATGAAGTACGAGCGATGCGCCGGGACGCGGTGGCTGCCGTCCACTGTGCACGGCCCACCGTGCAAACCGATACACGCGGCCGACAGCGCCCGCTGGAGGGTCCGCCCGCGGGTCGATCGTAAATATCGGCCCGTGAGTCTGGCGTTGCCACCTGTTATGAATGTGTGCGATCGATAGCCTTTGCTTCCTAATGGAGTGCCCCGTGTATCTCATCGTGTATTGTGCACCGCACAGTGACCAAGAGCTGACTAGCAGAGATCCTATTTACAAGCCTGTCATTCTTTACTGATTTATTTTCTATTGCCAGTTTTGTCACCATAGAAAAGTAAAAATATTCCCTCGGTTTTTCTCCTTTGTTTATCGTTTCTTCCCTAAAATTCACACTTTAGGTAAAGTTTATTGAAAATGCTATCGAATTTCCATCCAATTTAACTTTTCGGGCATTCTCTAGAATGTTGGAAAAGACTGTGTAAAAACGGCTTCTTAACAATCTGCGTACTGATAATATATGGTAAAATTATTTTCACTTGCGGATCACGTAATTTTTAGCAAATTAAAATAATAATGTAACAGGAAATATCGCAAAATATTTAAAAAGGTATATTTCTGAAATGCACTGAAGGATGCAAATAAAGATCCTTGTATTGAACTATCTTCAGCTATCTGAGAACTAATTACACTCCTGCCCAACTCGTAGATTTCATCGAAGGGTCCATACGCTTGCGTCTATACACAAGAAAAAGTACACGAAATATAAAATGTGCTATATTTCAAAACGACGTATCCGCCACTTGTTAAATATCAGAATTAAACTAAATCTGAAAACAAAATTCATGCAGAACGTTAAAGCACCTGACTCGAAATGCATCGTGCATTGAAATAAAATCGCAATTGTGACTGAAGGCGGTGGTTCTTTCTTTAAAGAAAATGAAGAACGGTTTGAGAAATATCGGTAAGTGAAATTCTCATCGACATTGATAAATGGTTTCCAGCTCTTTCTTTGTTCTAGGAAACTAAATCGTAGTTCAGAAATTATAAGAAATAACCGTCCAGTACATGTCTGAAACATGATGACGAACATACAGAGCAGGATCTCAGTGTTATATTCTTCCGATTACAGCTTGATAATAAATTCAGTTGGGAGGAGCATACCACAGAACCTAAACAAATCTTTATTTCCAGGAAGGTAGTTGTCGGACATAGCTTATCCATACATATAAAAATAGATGCATGTGTGTGTGTTTGTGTTTCGCGTCTCCTCCCAAACCACTGGACCGATTGTAGCCAAACTTGGTACATATATACCTTACTGTCACGCAACAATCGATGTGAGTGTGAGAACCACCTACATATCAGTGTGTTGAGGGTGAAAAAGGAGAGCAGCCCGCGACAAGTGAATTCCCGGACTTTATTCACCTAGTATTTGAGAATGAGAGGACTTAGTTTCTGAAGTAGACATAATTTCAATCTCTTACGAAATTTTTCTCACTGAGAACCTCTACAAAATGATAAAACGAAATAAAATTTACCGCTTACTACTTTTCCACTGTTCATGCATTAAAAATACCGCATGAGGCACGGTGTTATAATTTATTGCTTCTTTACTACTAATTTTATTCGTGACAGAGTTCGCAAACGATATGCACATATACCACTGAACGTTACTGCAAAATTATGTCATTGTACAATAAATAGTTCAGGAGATATGACGTCGTACACAATTGGATACACGAAAAACTGCCGCTTCGTGCAGGCCGTTTATTCTTCGCTACTAACTCTATTGACAGTGTCCAGATAGGGCGCTGAATGTAACTACAACATTATAATATCATATCACTGTACGACACATACTTCAGATGTGACGTCATAACCAGCGAAATGCGTTGAGAACTGATGCATCGTGTACCAAGTTTATAATTATTACTTCGCTGCTATTATATTCGTAACAGTTTTGCAGACAGTATCCACCTATGTCGCTGAGTGAACCTACAAAATGATTTCATTTTACGGAAGATAGTGCAGGAGACATGACGTCATAAACATTTAGCACAAGGTAAGACGCTGCGTGGTACGGGCGTGTACACAAACGTATAAAAAAATACCTTGGCAACCCATCAAGATAAAATTTGTGTTATACGAATTATTTATACTGCAGATGTTCAGCAGAAACCTGTTCATCGAACAGGTGGTACTAATTACGTGTCCCCATAAGTTTATTCCTTGATGAAATTTGTCATAAAGAATATGTAACTTTTTCAAAGCAACAGCTCACTTCTTGGAATCAAAACTAGAAATAATAATAACCTATATAAAGGTGTGAAAGTATTTACTTAGACTCAAAAATATATCTATTATTTAGGAACACATATTTTCCATAATCTTCCAGCATCCACAAAACATTTTCTTATTAATATTGTTCCCTTAAAAGCGAGCCTGATAGATTAATTGGTGAACAATTCCACCTGCACCACTGACGAACTTCTTAATAGAACCAACTAATTCGTAGCAAATTTGTAATGAGGTTATCCGCTACACGTTCTGGTGATGACAGGGTTTGGTTAGACGGACGGTGCGTTCCTGGGGATAGGTGAATGTCCACTGGTCAGCGAAGTGAGGGGAACTTGAATTTATTCATCCCATCAGTTACAGCGGTTCTGGCGTTGCCGTCACATGCCAGGTTCGAGACTCGAATCTGTGTAGTGGAGAAGGCTCCGAAGTCAGCAAATAGTCTTCGTTAGCATGGTGTTGTGTCCACAGGAAAAAGGCAAGTCTCATATTATCATTATTAACAAAAGAATAAAGTGAAATTCTTAGGAGTGCCCACAGAAGTCACTGGGAAGTGACATGAAAACCAGGCAACTGACCAGACGCCAGTCCATCGGCGAGGCGCAATTAAGACGAGCTACAAGCTCACAGAGAGTCTACAGGGCTTTACTGGACAGTGGTCCGTTCAAAAACGTGGAGTCAAAATCCACTCAACTTATAATGATAGTATACTGATGAGAACAGCACTTCCTGCTAGACAGAGAGCACTGTGGAACGATAGGGCGACAGAGAGAGGGCTTTTTGTGGGGGGCAACGCTTTGCCTTGGGGCGCCAGTCAGTGGCTTAGGACACAGTGTGTGACCATATTAAGAGGGGAACCTCTTTCCCTATAGCCAGCCTCTGAAGAACTGCTGAAGAAGTAACATATGCAGAGCAACTAAGTTGGCGGGAGCTCTTGGACACTACGTCAAGGCAATAGCTGGCGGGGTCCAAGGGGAACAAAACAGAACAAAACTCGGTACCTGGAAGGTCCGAGCAGGGGACGTTGCAGAGAAATTTGGCGGTTAGAAGTAGCTGTTTGAAGTTAGTAGAGGCACTAGGGGCGGGTTAGTCGTCAGGAAGCTTCGGGAGTATTTAGTCCGAGAACGCTGCAGGAAGACAGCAATCAAACGGGATCTTACAGAGCTATTAGCTAACCATGGGACATGTGTCGTATGGGTCTTATTAGCACGGGCAGGTTCACTTAAAGAAGACGGAATGGCGATAGCCAGTTGCCGTCTCTGTATTTGAGACTTGGTCACTTCTTGGAGGTACCTCCAACAATGCAGATAGTTTCAACTTGTACTAACTAATAAACTCAGAAGTTATTAAACCTTTCTAACGGGTTTAATTTTAAGACACCTTCCAGTCCTTTTCCTTTTCACCAGGGATCATCTTAGCCAGAGCATGATTCCCTCTCACAACGGTCAACCTTCTGAATCCTCCTATCGCTCAATCTCGGGAAAAACCCACGCTCAGGGCGCGACAGTGGTCAGCTCACGGCGCAAGCAGACAGTAGCGGGCAGATTCCCTCCGCCAGCACTCTGGCGGCGGATTGTGTGGGGTCGAACCGTTGTCTCCAGCGTTGATATCAGAGACAGCAGGTTGCAGCAGAAGCGTTTGCCCGCACAGTGCGTAGTTGCAGCAATAGAGTATGCCCGCGCTGCGTGATTGAGCGGTGGTAGCGTTATGTCTGCACAAGGCAGATGACCAGACGTGTGTAAAACGTGGACACACAAGTAAGCGAACTGCAACCGATCGAAGTCAGCTGGCAGGTGAACCTCTGGCAGGAACGCACCAGTTCAGCTCGCAGAGGCATCCAGTCTTAGGAGCAGAGGGCAGGCCCACAGCTTAATGAAGACAGCTTCTAGCAGCGGCACCTAGATACCACCTGCTATGAGGACAATGGCTGGTGTGAAGGTTCTTTCGTAGTGGACTGAGGAAGGTGACAGATCCTGGCTAGCTAAAATGGCAGTAGTTACCTGGGCTTCGCCCATCACGGTTTTGACAAGGCATTGTTCACCATCATCATAGCCAAAATGGAGCCATGATACAAGGCATGATCACATGGTAATTAGATCACCATCGCCGCAGCGGCTTCCGTTGATAGCGGTATTACAGCTCCGGTTGCACCATTGGGGCTTGAATTCTGTCCACTACCTCGACGGCTCGTCAGTAATTCTAGTGCCGTCAGCATGATCTGCATGTAGTTCCTTGAGGAACAACGTCTAGCCGGCCTCGTGTCCTGCTACCCTAACGCTTCGTGCATCATGTCGTGGTGACATCTCCCTTTAACTCACCCGTGCCAACTGAAGAGACTGTGCTGCAACAATGTATATACACTGAAGCGCCAAAGAAACTGGTATAGGCATGATTACCCAAATACAGATATATGTAAACAGGAAGAATACGGCGCTGCTGTCGGCAACGCATCTGTAACACAACAAGTGTCTGGCGCAATTGTTAGATCGGTTACTGCTGGTACAATGGCGGTTATCAAGATTTAAGTGAGTTTGAACGTGATGTTATAGTCGGCGCAGGAGTGATGGGACACGGCATGTCCGAGGTAACAATGAAGTAGGAATTTTTCCGTACGACAATAGCTCGAGCGTACCGTGAATATAAGGAATCCAGTAAAACATCAGATCCCCGACATCGCTGCGGCAGGAACTGCACCAATGACGACTGAAGAGAATCATTCAACGAGACAGAAGTGCAACCCTTCCGCGAATTTCTGCAGATTTCTATGCTGGGCTATCAACAAGTGTCAGCCTTTCGACGTTGAACGAAACATCATCGATATGGGATTATGGAGCCGAAGGTCCACACGTGTACCCTTCATGACTGCACGACAATAAGCTTTACGCCTCGCCTGGGCCCGTAAACACTTACATTGGACAATTGATGAGTAGAAACATGTTCCCTGGTCGGACGAGTCTCGTTTCAAATTGTACCGAGTGGATGGACGTGTACAGGTATGTAGACAACCTCATGAATCCATGGACCCTGCTTGTCAGCAGGGGCTGTTCAAGCTCTTGGAGGCTCTGTAATGGTGTGAGGCGAGTGCAGTTGGAGTGACATGGGACCGCTGATACGTCTAGATACGCTCCTGACAGATGACACGTACGTAAGCATTCTGTCTGATCATCTGCATCCATTCACATCCATTGTGCATTCCGACGGACTTGAGCAATTCCAGCAGGACAGTGCGACACATCACACATCGAAAATTGCTACAGAGTGGCTCCAGGAACAGTTTTCCGCTGGCCCCAAACTCCCCAGACATGAAAATTATTGAGCATATCTGGGATGCCTAGCAACGTGCTGTTCGGGAGAGATCTCCAACCCGTCGTACTCTTCGTGTTTATGGACAGTTCCTTCCAGCACTACTTCACACTTTAGTCGAGTCCATGCCACGTCGTGTTTCCGCACGTCTGCGTTCTCGCGGGGGCCCTACACGGTATTAGGTAGGTGTACCAGTTTCTTTGGCTCTTCAGTCTATTTGTCCAAGGACTTGTCGCGGTGGCACGCTTCAGTAAAAGTAACTCAGTTTACAAGCCGCGTCAAAATGTGAGTGTTCAAATGAGTGTCAATTCCTAAGGGATCAAACTGCTTAAGTCATCGGTCCCTAGACTTACACACTACTTAAACTAACTTATGCTAAGAACAACACGCACAACTATGCCCGAGGGAGGAATCGAACCTGCGACGGGAGGGGCCGTGCAGTCCGTGACACGACGCTTCAAACCACGCGGCCACTCCGCGTGGCCAAGGCACGTCGTTTCGAGTAAAATACTCAAGCTTCCGACAGTTTCTCCACCATCGTCATGAGTAGTGGAAATCACTGACTGCCGTGGCTGGCACAGTGTTCTACTTATATACTGGTCATGGAGCATCTGGTAACTTCCAGAGAGAGTCGGAGTGGCGCATATGCTGAAGGCAGGTTATGGAGCACCTAGTACCTCCATCCCACCATGAGACCAACTGACGTCACATGGTCCGAGTGACGGGTTCGAGGTTTAAAACTGCCACTCCCTCGTCCTTACAAGCATCAAGCCTATTGAAACGTCCCCTTTGAACAATTATACAAGACTGTGCTTAAACTGACACACAATATTTTTAGCGCAACGCAATCTGACTTTCAAAAATCCCTGCAAAAGAATGGCCCTGACTAACATTAACCTACACGTTTTACAAATCACTTACCTCACAAAAATCTCCGCTACTCGAACAACTGCAATACAGCGAGCGCCACTACTGCCAGCTAAATAAAAGATTCAAACTACTGAAGGCACTAACTACTGATATGCACAGTTAGCAAAAGAAAGATTTTGATAGAGAACAAACAATGAATTTACCTTAATATTGTTCAAAAGTCATATTATATATATCAGGTCATGACATCCAGTCTTACAAATGTACTGTCTCTGATGGACACACGTCCAGATCATCCGCTCTCAAAAATCCTCCATCTCACTTCCCCACATCCCCCACTGCTGGCGGCTCACCTCCAACTGCGCAACGCTACGCACTGTTAACATCCAGCTGTCCAACACTACAATGGCAGACAACAATGCAAACTAGCCACAGACTGCACACAGCACAGCCAGTGATTTTCATACAGAGCGCTACGTGGCGGTACCAATAAGAAAACATAAACAGCCTACTTACATAGCCCCCATGCTCCCCACAAAAAATTTTACAAATTGTTTTGGGCACTGGCCAATACATATTTGTTAAAAACTTTTTCACAATTACAATAACAAAGAAATCATATGCACACACTTATTGATACAATGTTGGTTAAAAGCTAAAATTTTCTCACAGTCCATAAAGACAGTCCTGATCATTCATCACAGTAAAATTGCAGTTTTTTTTTTTCAAAGTCTGAGCAATAAAAGACAATGCACACGGAAGTAGTGGATTTCCATGCAGTCTTGGAGAAGTAGTGTTGTCCTTCCAACAGAAAGACAGTGCTGACTCTTGACATGCAGACATGTAATGGTCCACAACAGAGCAAACCCACAGCAGAGTCAGTCGAAGTTTTGAAGAATATTGGTAGGTAGGTCGTCATAGAGTAGACCCAGTGTAGTCCTGGTAGAGATTATGGTATTGGTGGGCCACCAGAGGTGCAGACCCACTGCAGTCCTTGTAGAAATAATGGTATTGGTGGGAAACCAGAGATGCAGACCCACTGTAGTCCTTGTAGAGACAGCCAGCAGCCATCTGTTGCGACTGTGCAGGTGCACAATCACCATCGAAGAGTCTTGCGGACAATATAGCAAGTCCATAAACCACCACTTGTGCAGTCACAAAGTTTTTGGAATTGTCCTTAGAACTAGCAATGCTGTTAACCAGTCCCTTGCTGAATTATCAACACAAGTGCAAACACTAACTGTCCCAACTTCTCACATATTGTGCATATACTATGACCAACAGAAACGTGTGCACTGAAATGAATGCTTACAAGTTACTTAATTTGATGAACTGGTGTCCATTACAATTTTATAACATGAGAATACAATTACAAAGATACAGAAAAAATCATTAAAACATAATAATACAGATAACATTTGTAGTAATACAGGCTTTACAAAAGAATAGAAATAAACATATACATCAGTGTTACAGGAATTATGACATAAGTAAATATATAAAATAATGAGAACAGTTTTCGAAACATTAAGTTCACACATGAGCATTGAAACAGAACAGAATTAATAATGTCTATAAACATCTTTACAAAGAAAATAACATATTATTAATGCAAATTATATTTGAGGATAACAGTATTCCTCCTCATAGTGAATGTAGCTTAGTACTAGAAAAATTCTACAACATAAATCGTATTAGCTTAACACATAAAGACAGGAAAAACACAAATACGCAAGAGTACACAAACACATAGCATAATAACACAGGAGGAAAGGACAGGGTTTGTTTTCAGTGTAACATTTGATACTGCAGTCCAACCCAAAACTTCATTCCATAGATCTTTCGTCTGATTTCAACATTTGTTTCCAGCAAAAAAATCGTACCCAAGCATGCTTTCTGTATTTATATGTTCACATATTTCTTACCTCATTATTTATTTTCCATTATCTTACCTCATTATTTATTTCCAAGAAAATCCTACCTATACCTGCTTTCTGTACTTTTTTCGTATAACTTCTCAATGCATTTCTTCCAGTTCATCGCAACTCATTCTCTTATATAGTCTACCCTCTCTTAAGCTAACTTAAATCTACTGAGCTCAGATATATATACCAAAGGACGAGGCAATGCAGCAGTACATAACAAATTAATACAAACAGCAATGACAAAAAATGGAAATTGGCAAAGCAAGCAGCATTAAATATAAATTAGCAAAGCAATTGCAATATTACAACTAATATAAGGCAATATGCAGCAAACATGAAAAATAAATCAGTAGTAAAACTGGCTTAACGGAGTAATACAAAGCGAAATTCTGTAGCACTATGCCTGGCACACAGCAGCAGCAAATGCAATAACTTATATCTAAACATGACAAAGCTCAAGCAGAAAGAATATTACAGTAAAGATGGCCATGTCTAATACCATTGTCACATCTTAACACTAGAGTGATGCATCATCTTGACTTACTCTAGCAGATAAGTTACCAAACTATTAAAAAATTATTTTTGCAATTCCTGTGAAGGGAAATGTCTATTTGTGCTCTCTTTTGTACGAAAGTACATCATAAAGTTATTCTTTACTGGGTCTCTAGACAGAAAATAGTGATATTAGTACATCTATTAAATTTTATTTTAACCAATGATGCTGCAGCTAGAAACTTAATATTAAACAAAATGATAATATATATATATATATATATATATATATATATATATATATATATATATATATATATATATATATAAAGCAACATATGAAACGTCATTCACTACGCAAATGGCGTCTCCAAAGGCAAAAAAATTCTCTCAACTAGAAAGACAATAGATGTAAAATGTTTCTCATCATTTCATTAGGCATTTTAGTAAATATCATAAATTAAGAGCTCCACAATATAATCATATGTTCTCAAGTTTGAGCGTGTCGTATTTGCGATGCTATCTACAAAGGAATGTCAATAGCGAGGATAATGGCCTCTTTTTTTTCCACCTGTGCCTCTGAAAGGCACACGCTAATGACTTTTTCCCAGGCGACTGTCGCGCAGCTGGGTGCCCATGACGCATTACGTGCAGGTGGTCACTTAACTTTCTTACCGAAATATTAACGACACCAGATTGTACTACAGTGACAGTCACATATAAAAAATTTCACAGGTCGAGAATTTGCGTTGCAAATGTGTAGAAACAAAATCCTATGAATATAACAGTGTGCAAAAAATTTTCGCCTGCATTGTGATACATTCACGCATTTACACACATTTCATAACTCTTAAAGTACGATTCTCAGCTTATTGATCATAAACATACCTCAACAGCATAATACACATCGTCATCGTAATAATAACATCATAACAGGTCAATCACATCTCAGAATTCTCGCAGCTTCTTTCAATAATTTCAAGACCTTCAATAGAGTCATCTAGCTCAAACGAACTTCAAAAAGCATGATCCCTTACCAAATACATCATTCAGAGCTCTCATAGTATCACAATGGTTCCTAAAAAAATATGAACAGTTCACAAAGTACAGACAAAATACAATTTCATAAGTGTGAAGTTATCCAACTGTGTAATTACGTAAACATCTGTCTATGACATAGTAAAAAAAATGTTTGTTTCTCTGTTAAATAATCAGGTAGCTGTGTAATTCAGTGTTGGAGAAATATAGTACCGATGTGTAAAGTTGTATAAGCAAATACGATATTAGCTAGGACTCCTTGTGCTTGCCACACACATGGTACACAAAGTAAGCGTGTACCCCCCTGAGGATTAATGTAATTACACCCTCAAGTGTTACAGATTACAGCAATGGAATGAAATGTATCACGGAAAACCTTTGTATCATTGTAATTCAAAAATCTTTAAAAATAAATGTTTTAAGTACAAAATTAATCACTCAAATACGTGTACTGTAGCGCTAAACTGTGCGCCTTGTTGTAAGATCATCTCTGTGGAAGTGTCGTAGTTATCGTCCTCCGAAAGCTAAGTTCTGCAGAAGTCAATGGACTTACCTCATGATAAACAAAAGCGAAATGCTTTGCGTATAGATATCTTACTTATTACGCTTATTGACGTGATGAGGAAAGTACTATACTGTAACGTATTGTTGTGCTACGAAAAAGGCTGTCTCATTGTAGCTATACCACATAAGTTACTGCTAAAACATGTTTTACTTTCCAGAATAATACATAAAACTGTGCAGACATAAATCAGAAACACCGCAAAAGCAACAATGTAAATTGTGTCACACATTAGTAGCGTCTTGATATAATCGTGTAGCTGTCAAAAATACCAAATAATAAGTCATCTTTAATCTCACAGAAAGTACTTCAAATAAAGAATGTCTTTTTAACTAAACAAAATGTTGCATTAAAATCTCATTAACAGTATATTTTCTAAGTATGTAAGCCTTATAGTCATTACGTAATCGTGCAATTAACAAGCAAGAATGTACACACACAATAACACCATGTCCTCTGTTCATTATAACAATGCGTTCGTAATTTTTGTTTAAATAAGTTCTCTTGGTTCTTGACTGGATATTTAACTTCAAACATTGTTGCATGTTAACAGATTCTAAGTCTGACAAAGCATACTAGTAATGTAAAGTGAAAAATTTTATAGCAAAGGCTAAGTTAAAAAGTAGATTATCTCTCAATAAACAGTTTTACATTTGAAATGTGGTGCAATCATTTACTCTTCCTGGTACGCAGAGTTTCAGTTTCAACGCAATTATCATGTGGTATAGGTCTGTAAGTAATAATGGAATTTTTCTCAAGGTTAGCTTATGTTATTTTTCTCAAGCCCAGCCGGCGCACGTGGCTGCCTGCGGTTGCGAGTCATTGTCTGTCTCTTGGTTGGCGCGCGTCATTATCAGGACTAGGAGACCTAACTTCTACAAATTCACCTTGTCGAGAGGGCCCTGCACTGTTTGAATCCCGCCAGTTCTGATGAAATTCAGGTCTGTCGTTACGATTATATCGTCTGTCGTCATGTCGTTCCTGTAGTTTCTTTCTTGTCGGTTAAGTGGTGGAGAATTTCTCCCTGAATTATCACTGCACGGTGGACCGTTGCGTCTGAAGTTATTCTGTCTCCCGTGATAATAATAGTTCTGGTTGCCATATTGTTTGTTTCTGTGGTTGTCTCTGTCATATTCATTACTACGGAAATGCGATATTTCTCTGTAACTATTACTCTGCCAGTGGTTGTCACATGGGTGGTGTCTGTTTTGTTCACGATTTGCGTTGTAAGAATAGCCTTGTCGTGTCCAGTTATTATTTCTTTCATCGCGGAATTGCGACGGATGTGACCTGTAATTGTTGTGTTCTTGTTTTCGCGTTCCACTATTGTCAGTGTCAATTTCTAATTCTTGTAAGAGTCCCTGAAAAGCTTCAATGTCGTCTTTGCAACGTCCTGCCAAAATAATATGTCGTAAATGTTCAGGTAATTTGATTAAGGAAATGCGGATGAGTTCTGAGGGCTGTATGGGTTTTACAGGTACTGATTCTTGTGCAACATGTCTTCAAAATATTTCAAAAGACTGGAAAATTCAGATTGTTCGAAATGTTGCATCATTATGATGCTATGTTTTACTCGGTTTTGTGTAGCTTGAGACCAATATGCTGAGAGGAAGCCGTGATAAAATTCTCCTTCACTGTGACAATCGTGAATGACCGATCGCATTCTTTTAGCTGGTTCATTTTCTAAGTAGCCACACATAAATTCTAATCTGTGCTCTAATGACCAGTTGGGAGGAAAACAATGAGAGAATTGATGGAGCCACGCTTGTGGATGAATGTCGTTGCCAGAATTCTTAAATGTTTTGAATTTACGTGTAGTAATGAACAGCTTATAGTCAAAATCATCGTGTCCGCGAGTAGCATATCGGTCATTGTTACATCGTGTCGGCGGTTCCATCTAAAAATCCGGTTCACCTTGCCAATTTCTTTCATAATTTCCGAAATGCCCTGTGTTATTATTTTGTGGCTTTTCCGTATTTATAAGTCCCTCTTCCCGTGTTGGAGCGCGAGTGTCCTCTGAAATATGTAATTTTTGTATTACTTGCGCCAACTGATCTTGTACTTCCCGGATTTCTCTTTTGTGTGACGTATTAATTTGATTCTGATTTTCTGTGTCAGTGATGGCTACAGGTTTTGTGTCATGCAGATCATCATCTACCTTTGCAGATAAGATAGTGGACTGACCCGAAAGTTCAAAGTTTCTCCGATAGTGCACTTATTTCCTCAGTGTGTTTTGCTGAACCAGTTTCAGAATGTCCATTTGTGTTGAAATCGTATCTACTGTGTCCTTTAAGTTTTCCTGAGTTTTTACAAGTTGCGTAACCGAATCGGTAGATACAACTGAGTCAATCTTTAAAATCTCATGATTTTCTTGAACAATAGTTTGCAGTATCTTTTATGGCTGCTTCGTGATTCTGTAATGTATTTTCATGCCGTGAAAAAGTAGGTTGGAAATGCTCACAAATTTGTGTTTTTACGTCACTACAGGCTTTTTGACATTTCGATTCGATGTTATGTAACTCAGTAGTTAAATCTTCACGTGTTTGATCAGGCGTATGTTCCACTGAGTCTAACTTTTGAAGCTTTTGTTCCATTGCGTCTAACCGTTGCTGTGTTTGCCTCTGGTGTTGTTCCATTGTGTCTAGCTTTTGAAGATTTTGTCCCATTTGTTTCTGATTTTTAGCCTTTCTCCCATTTGTCGCATTAACTGTAATAACAATGCATTGGTGTCTGAAACATGTTCCTCAGTGCTTTTCGGCAGTGAAGTTGCACCGGCAACATTCACATTTTGACAAGCAGAAAATGTGTCTTGACTTATTTGAGAAAACGGTGAGGACCCAAAACCTGAATCTGCAGTATTTGCAAGATTATGTCCTGTCATTCCCGATTCTTGAGGCGGGCTGTTGCCGACCGATCCATCGATAATGCTTCCCTGTTCACTAATTGTTTCACTATCTACACCATTATTTGCCGCACGCTCCATTTCCCTATGCACAATTACCAAATTACTACTTTTAATGTCTGTTAATTCATTACACAGTGGTGCTGATAAGCTACGCTCGTCGTCACAATTATTTCTCAGTTTACTTTGGAGCCTAGTGTTACGTTTCTCACACGCCATTATTGTCACAATATTTCACACGATAACACAGAAAAGCACAACTTGAAGAGCAAAAATAAGAGAATACATTAACATAACACTGAAAATAATATCTAGTTAATTGCAAGCGCAGCTGCGGAATACTTGGTGCAAATTTACATGCATGCCACAACTGTTTCACTGTACAAGAATGAAAAACTACAACTACAAAGGAAATTCTCTCTACAATTATCCGCTAGCAATAAACAAAGGCTGCACTAATTACACAAACTACAAGAAAAAGTCAGAAGATTCCAGTGAGGTATCCTCGGTTAAGGGTCGACATATGAAACGTCCCTTTAGAAAAATTAATTAATTACTGTGCAGGTAAGCCCATACGTTATTTGATTTTCAAACAGCTGAGCAGAACTGAACTACTCAGACATTTCGCATTTCGGTCTTTACCGGTTCTGATCAACACTAAAATGACACACAATATTTTTAGCGCAACGCAATCTGACTTTCAAAAAAGCTAAATAAAAGATTCAAACTACTGAAGGCACTAACTACTGATAGGCACAGTTAGCTAAAGAAAGATTTTGATAGAGAACAAACAATGAATTTACCTTAATATTGTTCAAAAGTCATATTATATATATCAGTTCATGACATCCAGTCTTACAAATGTACTGTCTCTGATGGACACACGTCCAGATCATCCGCTCTCAAAAATCCTCCATCTCACTTCCCCACATCCCCCACTGCTAGCGGCTCACCTCCAACTGCGCAACGCTACGCACTGTTAACATCCAGCTGTCCAACACTACAATGGCAGACAACAATGCAAACTAGCCACAGACTGCACACAGCACAGCCAGTGATTTTCATACAGAGCGCTACGTCGCGTTACCAATAAGAAAACCTAAACAGCCTACTTACACTACGTCTTTGCTTTCGCTCAATGTCCAAAGCCCACTGACACGCCTTATCAAGTGTGTACCCCTGGTCTCTGTTGAAATTGTTGCTGTTTCTTCTAATTTCGGCCACTTCTTTGTTAATAGAATCCCAATATGATGTGGTTTAAGCCAAAATCCTGAATTTTTCAAATTGTATCTTATGTCCGTTTTCTGGGCTATGTTTAGCCACAGCTGACTTGTCAAGTTCCCTTTGTCGTATGTGTCATGAATTGTTCGCAGAACGGTCGGCAAGAGATCGAATGATTTGACCTGTGTCAATATTAGCACATTCAGAGGGGCACCATACACGCCAGGAACTCGAAGACCTATATCTGTAACAGGACGTACTTATCTTGGAGGCGGGCGGAAACACTGGTCTCAGCCCACATCTCTTCAACATATGTCCTATTTGCTAATAGCTGTTCCATGGTACGGAATGAATGCAGTTGTCTTGGCCTCCTCCGCCAAGTCACGGGGAAACTTTCGTCGGACTTGAAAGCTTTAATAGATTCTCCCTTGCTGTAGCCATTTTCTCTTAACATGAGCTTCAAATGCTGAAAATCAGTCGCTAGATGGTCGTCATCAGATATAATCTTTGCCCTGAGTACTATCGTGTTCATTACCACTTTCTTGTGTTTTGGTGGTGAAAACTGTTGGCGTTTTATTCCTGGTCAGCATGAGTAGATTTTCTGTACACCGAACTACCAAGCCGGCCTCCTGCCTTCCATTCAACTAAGGCATCCAAGAATGGAAGCTAGCCTTCCTTTCTAACTAGACAATAAATTTAATGTTGGGAAGGACACCGTTCATGTGGTCGACGAACAGCCTGCATCGCATTTTCACCCTGAGGTCACATCAAGAAAGTGTTGTCAACATATCGTGGGAAGCAATATGGTCGCAACCTTGCAGAGTTCAGAGCTTGCTTTTCAAAGTGCACCATTCAAAAGCTTTGCGACAACAACATACAACAGGGATCCCATGGATGTACCATCTTTCATTTTAAAATATTCGTTTCAGTACGTAAAGTACCTTGTCGTTATGGAATGCGGAACAGCCTGACCATCGTAAGTGTATCAAATGATCTTGCTTGTGTTATGCCAGCACTCTCATAGAAAGTGACACAATGTGTATACTAACCACTAAGTTAATTTGGGCTATATTTTCTTGAGGATCTCAACCAAAGACTGTGAACTAATAACGTGATATTCGGAGTGTCCCATTTTGCCATTTTGGGTGGTGACAACCCTGCCAGTTGTTTAGCAAATCTATAGGGGAGTGAACTGACTGCATTAACTACAGGCCTCAGAGCAACATTTTACTTGCGTGTCTTCGGTAATACATAAAGCCTGGGGGGAAGGGGAGGAGGGGGAGGGGGGCAGTCTGGCGGCACTTGGCATTAATTTCTTCGACACTTCATCTGGCTCACAAGTTGTTAACTCGCAGTGATTCGTTGAAACCCTCAAGAAAATGAAGACAGGCCAAAATGACTTAGTGGTGAGTCTGGTCGTTGTGTCAATTTTTAAAAGGGTGTCTGTACAAGACACACCTGATACGGCCAAACTGTTCCACCATGCGTTAACGACCATGTACTTTATGTACCGAATCAGATATTATAAGATGACGGTTGGCACAGCCATGGGACCCCATTTTCTCTGGACGGCACGAACTTTTTCACGGAGCCCTTTGAGAAGCAAGCTCAGAACTCTGCGAGGTTGCGACCATCTTGCTTCCTACGATACATTGACTACACTTTCTTGGTATGGTCTCAGGGTGAAAATGTTCTGCAGGCAGTTCGTCGACCACATGAATGGTGTCAATCAGCACATTAAATTTACTGTCGTGTTGGAAAGGAATGGCAAGTTTCCGTTCTTGGATGTTTTAGTTGAACGGAAGGCAGGAGGAAGGCTTGGTCATTCAGAGGACAGGAAATTTACTCACACTGACCGGTACGCAAACGCCAACAGGTTTCGTCACCCCGTACACAAGACATCGGCACTGAACATGTTAGTAGGCAGGGCAAATATTATCTCTGACGACGACTATGTGGAGTCTGAATTTCAGCATTTCAAGCTCATGTTCAGAGAAAATGGTTGCAGCAACGGAGAAACTACTAAGTATAGGTTGACTCTTACAGAGAAGATAACAGGAACCAGACACTTTTTATAATGCTATTTATTTATTTAAACAGCGTCGTTGCCTGTTTCCAACCGACAGGTTCCTCTTCAGACAGCTCGTTCACATTAAGATATGTTTTACATTAGGTTTCACTTTTCGTTTTCCCAAATAATGAAGTTTCCTGGGGTGATGGTGCCCTTCAAAAGGTGGTGGTACCCTTCAACCAAAACAAGATGTGTGAAAATGTCCTTTTAACTGTAATTGTGCCTCGCAACGATTTCGAACGAAGTAAACAAATTATTAAAGTGATGATGTTTCGGTAACTTACTGTTTTGGTTACATCACCTAGAACATGGGCATAAAACACACTTTGAAATATCGGGAGTTTTAGCTTAACCCCCATCATACTGCGAGTCTGTTAGCAAAGAAGCGGCCGAAATTAGAATAAACAGCAACAAATTCAACAGAGACCAGGGGTATACACTTGGTAGAGCGTGGGAGTGGTCTTTGGACATTGAGTGAAAGCAAAGACGTAGGTTTGACGCTTGTAAGGACGTGGGAGCAACAGTTTCATACGTGAAGCAGGCCGCTCGCACCATCGCCTACGAGGAAGATAGGCTGTGGCCCGTACACCAGTGCACGTGACACTGTAGATCTTAACAAGTGCCAGCAGCTATCTCCCGCGGGGAGCGAGTAACTATTTCATACGACGAAATTACGACCTTTTCAATTAAATATTGATTTCCCGTGGGGCTTGCACGAAGCTGATCGTTCCCATAGTGTGGCGGACAAGCCTACTAGTGTGACGTCAAAAGTTCCTTGCAGGGCCCGTATATCTCGTTGGCCCCGGCTCGCGCCACGTGATGGTCTCGTGGTGGGATGGAGGCGCAAGAAGCTGCTACAACCTGCCTTCTGCATATGCGCCGCTCCGACACTCTTTGGAAGGTGCCAGACTTTGCGTTATGTGTATATAAGCCGAACACCGTACCAGCCCCGGCAGTAAGTGACTTCCACTTCTGATGACGAAGGCGGAGACAGCTGTGGAAGGCTCGAGAGTTTTATTCGAAATGACGACATGAACCCAGAAGATTTCGAATCATATCAAATAACGTGAATGTTACATAAAATCTAGCTCCTGCGTATCTTCAGAGCGGTAATCTGATCACTGTGTGATGATGCATGGTTAGAATAGCCTAAAAATTATCATATCCTCAGTGTATGACACGTTTACATGTTTTGTGGTAAGTCTCTTATTGTCTTTAAAACTAAATGGATTGTTAGTTTGTCTTACATCCATGAGTACAAAAGTATTGAAGGGGCCTTAAAACATGTTCTAAACGTCAAGGATTTGACACTGGATACATACAACAAAAAGTATCTCTGATCTAATTATGTCACTGTATGCTAATGAATTGTATATACTTGTATGTACCTTTTGGCAATCTATACATGTGCGTCCGAAAGGATAGACACAAAACCACACCCACACCCACACACACACACACCCACACACACACACACATATATATATATATATATATATATATATATATATATATATATATATGTGTGTGTGTGTGTGTGTGTGTGTGTGTGTGTGTGTGTGTGTGACGGGAAACCATATATATATGTGTGTGTGTGTGTTTGTGTGCGTGTGTGTGGTTTTGTGTCTATCCTTTCGGAAGCACTTGTATAGATTGCCGAAAGGTACATAGAAGTACATACAATTCATTAGCATACAGTGACATAATTAGATCAGGGATACTTTTTGTTGTATGTATCCAGTGTCATACATATATGATCGCAAAATCATGTGAAGCTGCGAACAGTGAGGATAGTTGACAGTGGACACTACATGTGTAGTTTGCGACTACTTGTGGATTTGGATTGGACAGAAATGGTGCTCAAGTAGTCGAAGTGGTTTAGGCGACAGCTTCTGTAAAGCGGGAAATCCGAGTTCGAGTCTCTGTCAGGCACAAACTTTCACTTGTCGTCAATGGATTTATTTCAATGACCAATTGGGGTTGAGGTCGGAGTTTCCTTTACGTCGAGTGTATACACTGTGTGGCAAAAGTCATGGCATACCTCCTAATACCGTGACAGACCACCTTTTACCCAGCGTAGTGCAGCAGCTCGACGCGGCATGGACTCAACAAGTCGTTGTAAGTCCCCTGCGCAAATATTGAGCTGCACTGTCTCTACAGTCATCAATAATTTCAAAAGTGTTACCAGTGTAGGATTTTGTGCAGAAGTCTCAATTAGGCCTGATGAATGTTCAATGGGATTAATGTCAAGCGATGTGGGTGGCCAAATCATTCAGTGGAACAGTCCAGAAATTTCTTCAAACCAATAGCAAACAGTTGTGACCAGGTAACATGGCACACTGTCATCCATATAAAGTCTATCGTTTTTTGGGAACAAGTAGCCTAACATCACCGTTCCGAGCCAATGAACGATTGATCCGGCCCATTGATGTAAACGCAGCCTACGCCATTATGGACGCACCATCTGCTTGCACAGTGCCTTGTTGACAACTTGTGCCCATTGCTTCGTGACGTCTACGCCACCCTCGAACCCTACCATCAGCTGTTACCAACTGAAATCGATACTCATCTGACAGGCCACGGTTTCCCAGTCCTCCAGGTTCCAATCGATTTGGACACGAGCTAAGGAACGACATTGCAGACGATGTCCTGCTCTTCGTGGCCGTTCGCTTCTAGGCGCTTTCGTCCGGAACCGCGCTGCTGATACGGTCGCAGGTTCGAATCCTGCCTCGGGAATGGATGTGTGTGATGTCCTTAGGTTAGTTCGGTTTAAGTAGTTCTAAGTCTAGGGGACTGATGACCTCAGATGTTAAGTCCCATTGCGCTTAGAGCCATTAGAGCCCATAACGGATACATCATATCTGTACATGTTTGTCGCGCAGTGTTCGTTTTCAATGTGACGTCATCGTACCACCATAGGCGCATCCGCGATTTAGTTTCCGAATTAGTTAAGTGCCATAGCGCTCAGATCCCTTTTCGAAGTCCTGCTGGTAGCAAAGGCACTCACATCGGGCATCTGCTGCCGTATATCACTGACGCCAAATTTCGCCGCACTGTCGTAGCAGCTACGTTCGTCGTACGTCCCGCAATGACTTCTACGATTATTTCACGCAGTATTGCGTGCCTGCTAGCGCTGACAGTGCTGCTCTCTGCCGTTAAGTGAGCGCTGTCGACCACTGAATTGTCCGTGGTGACAGATGAAGCCTGAAATTTGGTATTATCTCTTGACTCTATGTATGTTAGGATACTGAATTCCCTAAAGATTTCCGAAATGTAATCTCCCATGTGTCTAGCTCCACGTATCATTCTGTATTCAAAGTCCGTTAATTCGCATAGTGCAGTAATAATCACGTCGAAATCACTTAACAGTTCCACTTCCCTTTTATACTTCGTGTACGCGATACTAGTGCCATCTGTATATATGCGTATCGTTATCCGATGACTTTTGTCACCTCAGTGTGTGGCTGCTGAATAAAAAATGGTTTCTGTCCTTTCGGACACGTCCGAAACAAATGAGACCAGGCATATAACCGAGGTGTTTGTTTTAACGTCAGGCGGCTAATGATCCCAGAAACGAAGCATCGTACGGGAAAAAAAGTGTAGGCGAAAAATTAACACTAGGAAAGGGGATATCTGTCTGTGCTACAATTCGCCACCTTCTAACCACCCTTCCTGCGTGGGCGAGGTGAACATCGTATTTTCAAATGGGAATCCCTCCTCTTTTTATGGAATATTCGGATTCTACGCAAATAAATACGTACTCTTTACGCAATCCAATGTTTCCCATTCGTGGTAGATGGCGCTGAAATTGACAAATATCAAGTGTCTCTGTTTTTGCAATTAAGACCCGACGCGCATCATTCTATTTTTAAATTACAATGTAAATGTAAAACTTTGTGTAATAAAGGTCGATTTTTACGCTTGACGTTTAGTGTTACAAATGTGATTGAGCAGTACAAATATTATGGGTAGACATTGATAGTTCTAGCAAACCAACCACTTGCGTGGTAACGCGGTTTTCTGTTTCCCATGGGATTGATTGCTGTGAGTTCCCAAACCCTCCCAATGCTTAATCTCGGTGGCCGCCCTCGAACTCCGGCATCAGAGTGACTGATTACAGTGTGTGCCTCCATTCAACCCCCGCAACTCTCCCGTTGGCCCCTAAGTGGCTACCGGCCGAATACAGACTAAAACGATTGTAATAAGGTGAAACGTCAATGAAGGGATAGTGATAGGTGCAGCTTCCCTGTATACTCATCGAAATCAGGCACCCAAATGGTGAGAGGCAAGGGGACTCACCAAAATCAATCATCCCCATGGAAACATTACTATTACATCAACGTCGTTGTTCCTGGATCACGCTAAAGTTAGTTTCTAATCAGACATTAAAACGGCTACCCATAGTGGACTGTGCAATCAAATGTACAACACTAAACTTTGAACATTAATATCAACCGTAGAGCACAAAGTTTTATATTAACATCGTAAATTAAATGTATACTGAAATGCATCGGTTCTTAATTACAAAGCAGACACACTTGATATTTGTCGATTACAGCGCCATCTAGAACTAATGGAAAACAACGGTTTGAGTAAACCGCACCGCATTTAACTGCAAGGGTGAATACCCTGAGGTCAACCTCAGCATTCGTCGGAGCCTCAAAGGCTCACGGATACCTGGAATCAACACGTGGCGGTCCCAGCAAGCATCGCACAGCTTGCACACTTTAACCCTCCATGGTGTGCTGTATAGTGTGGCTTGTGGAACTTGGTTATTAAAATTGCAATATCGTGAAGGCGGAACGCAGCACATTCATACTGACATGCTTGGATATTTGTTGCAACACAATCAATGGAAGTAGGTAGGAGCAACGCTATCTACATTTAGTATATAACAAAAGTCATTTACTTTTGTTTGATGCGACCGTCCACTAATTCCTCTCCTGTGCCAACCTCTTCATATCAATTGTTTGCTGGGTGTATTACAATATTTGTCTTCCTCTACAGTTTTTACTCTCAACATTACCCTCTAGTACCATGGTCGTTACTCAAGCACATGTCTTATTATCCTATTCCTTCTTCTTGCCAATGGTTTCCACATATTCCTTTCCTCTCCGATTCTGCGCAGAACCTCCTCATTCCTTATCTATCAGTCCACCTTATTTCCAACATTCGTCTGTAGCACCACATTTCAAATGCTTCGATTCTCTTCTGTCCCGGTTTTCCCACAGTGCATTTTTCACTACCATACAATACTGTCCACCAAATGTACAATCTCAAAACTTTCTTCCTCAAATTAAGACCTATGTTTGATACTAGCAGACTTCTTTTGGCAGAGCCAGGAACGCCCTTTTCGCCAGTGTTAGTCTGATTTTGATATCCTCCTTGCTCCGTCCGTCACTGGTTATATTGCTGGCTAGGTGGTAAAAATCGTTAACTCTTTCGTGGCCATCATTCCTAGTGTTACGTTTCTCTCTGTTCTCGTTTCTGCTACTTCTCATTACTTTAGTCTTTCTTCGATTTACTCGAATCCATTTTCTGTTCTCAATAGATCGTTCATTATGTTCAGCGGATCCTGTAATTCATCTTCACTTTCACTGAGGATAGCGATGTCATCAGTGAATGTTATTGTTGATACCTGTTCATCCTGAATTTGAATTCCAGTCTTGAGCCGTTCTTTTAATTCTTTCACTGCTTCTTCAACGTATAGACTGAGCAGTAGGGCGAAAGACTACATTCTTGTCTTACACCCTTTTTAATCCGAGCACTTCGTTCGTGGTCTTCTGCTCTCGATATTCCCTCTTTGTTCCTGTACATATTGTGTATTACACTTCTCTCCCTATAACTTCCTCCTACTTCCCTCAAACATCTTACACCATTGTACATTATCGAACACATTTTCCATGTCGACGAATCCTACGAACGTGTCTTAATTTTTCTATAGTCTTCCTTCTATTATCAACCCTAACGTTAGAATACCGTCTCTGGTAACTTTACCTTTCTAGATCCAAGCTAATCGTCATGTAACACATCCGCAATTTCTTTTCAGATTTTGTATATAATGATTATCACCAAATTTGGATGCATGAGCTGTTAAGCTGATTGTATCATCATCCTCGCATATGTCAGCTCTTGCAGTCTTAGGAATTGTGTCGAAGATATTTTTTCGAAAGTCAGATGGTATATCGCCATTCTCTTACACACTACACACTATTGTGAACTGGCGTTTTGTGGCCACTTCCTCAACGTTTTTAGAAGTTCTTATAGAATGTCTTCCAAATCTCTTGTGAATTATGATTCTAACACAGGATCCAGTATCTTTGCTGCATCGACTTCTTTATGATCTTCTATCAAATGGTTCAAATGACTCTAAGCACTACGGGACTTAACATCTGAGGTCATCAGTCCCATAGACTTAGAACTACTTAAACCTAACTAACCTAAGGACATCACACATACATGCCCGAGGCAGGATTCGAACCTGCGACCGTAGCACAGCGCGGTTTAAAGCGCCTAAAACCGCACGGCCACAGCGGCCGGCGCTCTTCTATCACATCAGTCAAATCTTCAGTCTCATAGGGGCCTTCATTCTACTCTTTCCACCTATCCACTCTCTGCTCTACTTTTAACACTGGAATTCCCGTTGCACTCTGAATGTTATCACTCTTGCTTTTAATGTCAGCGAAGGTTGTTTTGACTTTTCTATATGCTGAGTCAGCCCTTCCAACAATCATTTCTTTTTCGGATTCTTCACATTTTTCATCAGCCATTGCGTCTTAGCTTCACTGCAATTCCTATTGATTTCATTCCTCAGGGACTGCTATTTCTGTATTTCTGAATCTCCCTAAACGTCTCTGTTCTTCTTTCTTTCATCGATCGACTGAAGTCTGTCTGTTGTTACCCCTGGTTTCTGCGCAGGTATCTTCTACGTATCTATTTTTTTTTTTCTTTGCCAACGTCTGTGACTGCCCTTTTAGAGATATCGATTCCTCTTCAACTGAACTGCATATTGGTCATTTCATTATCGTAGTATCTACCGCCTTGGAGAAAGTCAATCACATCTCTTCATTCCTTAGAATTTCTGTATCACACTTCTTTGATTATTGATTCTTCTTGATTAATTTCTTAAACTTCAGAGTACTCTTCATTACTGTTATATTGTGATCTGAGTCTATATCTGCTTCTGGTTACCCCTTACAACCCTGTGTCTGATTTCAGGATCTCTGATCTAACTGAAATCTTCCACTATCTGAAGGCGTTAGGTAAGTGTACCTCCTCCTCTTGTGATTCTTGGACAGAGTATTTGCAATTAGTAGGAAAAATTTATTACAGCACTCAATTAGTCTTTCTCCGCTTTCATTCTTAGTACCAAGCCCATATTCTGCCGTGACCCTTTCTTCTACTCCTTCCCGTAAACTGTATTCGAGTCCCCGAGGGCTATTAGATTTTCATCTCCCGTTACATAACTGAATTTGCCTTTCAATACCCTCATTTTCTTCTTCATTTTCTGCTTGCAATATCAGAAAGTATACCTAAATTATTGAGTTCGGTGTTGGTTTGCTGTCGATTCTGATGGGAAGCTTTCTCATACCATCCTACTCCCTTCATGCCATTTTCTGCTACTGTTGACATTTCCCTATACTGATCTGACCAGAAATTTCTCTTCACTGTCCCGCACTCTATCTAGATTGAGCCTTTTTATTTCCCTTTTCCGCTTTTCTAGCTTCCCTGCCACGTTCAAACTTCTAACATTCCACGCCCCGACTCGTAGAACGTAATCCTTTCGTTCGTTATTCAGTGTTTTTCTTATGATCACCTTCCCCTTGACAGTCCACTCCCAGAGAATCGAATGGGGGACTATTCCGGAATCTTTAACCACCGGAGAGATCATCATGAGTCGTTTTCAATTACATGCTACGTTTACAATAGACTTTGTGTTTTTAATGCGTTGATTTCCGTTGGCTTCTGCATCCTCATGTTGTTGCTGATTCTTGCACCTTTAGGGACAGTTTCCTACCCCAATAGCAAGAGTGTGCCTTGAACCCCTGTCCACTCCTCCGCCCTCTTTGACAAGGCCGGTGCCAGGATGACGGTAAATTTTTATTCCAGAAGTCTTCGGCCACCAGTACTGATGATTTTTATTCAAAATTTTGGGTGTGGCAGGTTTTGAACGCGGGATCTGCGACGTTTTGGTTACTAATCACGCTATTTTTCAACATAATCTCCATTCAATGCGATTGTTTTACACCCCTTACAGGGAGGGCTTGTTTGCCCGGCTGGTACCACCCAACTGGTCGACCTCTGAGCCAATGTCTTGCTGCATTAATAGTCGAAATGTTGCTTCCCGTGGAGTGCATCCTTCATTGGGCCAAACAGTGAAGTCGTAAAAATTGCGAGATTCACGCTGGAGGTTGAAGTTTTGTGAGCTCCTCTTGGGTGCGCAGACTTGTATGAGGCCATGCGTTGTCCTGGAAAATGAGAAGTTCGTTTGCATTTTTGTGGCGGTGAACATGCTGAGGTCGTTTCTTCAGTTTCCTGAGGGTAGCACAACACACTTCAGTGTTGATCGCACATTGAGGGAGGACACCAAACAGAATAACCTCTTCAGAGTCCCAGAAGCCCGTCGTCATGACTTTACCGACTGAGGGTGCAGGTTTGAACATTTTCTTCCGCGGATAGGTGGTGTGGCGCCCCTCCATGGATTGCCGTTCTGTTTCCGGTTCGAAGTGATGACCCATATTCGATGTCTGATGAAAATTAATTGCAAGAGTCCTAGCTGTGTGCGAATGGCCACCACAAGGGAGAACGGACAAGTATGCGGGTTCTGGAATGATGACAGAACCCTTACCCAGCGACTCTGCGTGCTTTTGATCACTGTTAAGCCTCGGTAGAAATTCTGCAACTGACTAAGAATATCTGTTATGTTGTGGTTTTCCGTGAAAAGAAACTCACTGACATCACTCTGCTTGGAATGCACCTCAGTTGCAGACGCCAATGTGAAGGTCACCTATCAGAACTACAGGGGCTAAGGTCAGAACATTCCATGGTGGCATACAACAAATTCCGCACTTTTTCAACCGAAATTGGCCGAGAAAAAAAGTATGTGTCATTAATTATTGAGCGCCCCTCGTAGCATTTGAAAATTCGCAGTTTGTAAGAAGATCGTGTTACGCTTCGTCTGAGAAGGAGAAATGTCTACCAGCATGAAACAGGTGTTTGCGTTCGACAATGGCTGGACAGTGGCCTATCAAGGAAGTGATTTATAGTTCCGCAACATCGGTGCTCGCTTTGATCAGAATGTCATAATTGTGATAAAAATACTGAAAGAACTGGTTCAAGAGAGCCATATTCAACGCTCTGCAGTATTTCAAAGACTCCACTTGGCTAGCGCCCTAGAGGAGAATGCCACTACTCACTCTATCCTGCAGGACTGTGCGTCCACGTCGGTTAACTAAGCTTGTTTGCAGTAAGTGTCCACAGGGATAGTGCGTCGGAATGACGTGCCCTTATCGAGCTCAGTTCGATTCAGTGCTTCTAGGCGCTACAGTCTGGAACGGCGCGACTACTACGGTCGCAGATTCGAATCCTGCCTCAGGCATGGATGTGTGTGATGTGCTTAGGTTAGTTAGGTTTAAGAATTTCCAAGTTCTATGGGACTGATGAACTCAGAAGCTAAGTCCTGTAGTGCTCAGAGCCATTTAAACCATTTTTCGATTCAGTGCCTAATCGGGTTAGAGCCAATGTTGATGTCAAATTGGGAAGCACTGTGTACTAAATTTCGCACAATATGTACTCTCAAATCACCTAAAAATTTAATTATGTATTTTTACTATTATAGGTAACGGCCATGCCGCAGTGGACACACGGAAGTTAACCGCAGTCGGGCGTGGTTGGCACTTGGACGGGTGACCATCCAGGCCGCCATGCGCTGTTGCCATTTTTCGGGGTGCACTCAGCCTCGTGATGCCAATTGAGGAGCTACTCGACCGAATAGTAGCGGCTTCGGTCAAGAATGCCATCATAACGACCGGGAGAGCGGTGTGCTGACCCCACGCCCCTCCTATCCGCATCCTCCTTTGAGGATGACACGGCGGTCGGATGGTCCCGGTAGGCCACTCGTGGCCTGAAGACGGAGTGCTTTTTTTTTAAATTTTCACTATTATACTGCAAATGTATCGTAAGTAAAATTTAGTTTTTAGTTACACTTCGTGGTCTTACAATTTTAATGGCAAGAAGCGTACTACACTTGAAAATTTAGTATCTATACTTCAATTGGGAGTGAAACGAAGATGGTGTAAAATATTTCTGCGTGAACTGTATCACTACATACCTAAGGACATCAACTAACATTGCGTTTTATGGACGAGACTTGGTAGAGGAAAACAATTTCTGTGTTAACCACATCAAAACAAAGGTAAGAACACAAGCTAACGTTACATTTTATGGACAGAAATTGTCAAAGACAAAAAAGAATCTGATGAACACAGCAAGTAATGGAGATCGAACGGTGTGGTCTGTTCTCTCTCCACGTGGACCGCGGGTGGATCATATATTCAACGTCATGAACTGCGGCTGACGGAAAAGCGATGTCGCTCCATTTCACGACGACGTCGGTCAACCGCAGGGAATAAAAACCAATATCACCGCCGACACGCTCGTCCGTTTGTCAACCGCAATACGTTTTATCGACTTACGATCGGCGCCCCATTAATAATACCCGGACTGATTATTGAGTGCAATAAAATCCTTTGCGTTTGTCGGGGATGAAGCAGGGAAGACTGGAAGGATGTCTCGTATGCGATTAACACAGTCGTGACCATTACTACGTACTATAAATTATATCTGATCAGTAACGTATCGAAAAACTAAGTGTAATTCGCGTTATCCCATATTCCGACCCCAACTTCCGGACACCTTACGCAACGGTAGCCCTTTACTTTTTCTATTTAAATATGCCCCGTCGTTTTATCTCTCCCCGCATGAAACTAAAATTCAACTGTGCTTTTTACGTGTCATTGATCGTGTTCTGTCAAAGTGAAAACAATGTGCGGGCAATGTATCCTGGTTTGCAGCGTAGTCACTCCCCGTACTGTTTAGTTTGGCATGACTTCAATGTCTATTGTTTTACTCTACAAAATACATATCGCAGTGCACTTAGGAAAATACGTTATGGACAATAAATGTAACTAAACATTAAAGTGAGGTGTATGGTGCCCTAGTCAATGCCAAATTTTAATAGATGACTCAAAAGCCAAAGACCAATAATAAAAACAATGTACATTGCTTCCAGCAAGCTAGTGCTCATCGATGTTATCCCAACAAGAATAAGTTGTACACTGGTACACCAACAAAACACTGATATGAATTGTAATTCTTTCATTCTACATTAAAAACGTCACATCTATGGTGCATGTTCTGTAACTATTATGGTTGGGAATAATTATTATTGTTGTTTTGACACAACTGTGTGGTCATGATGTGGAGTACATATGACAAACATTTTTATTAATGATCGAGGGAATGAAATTATGCGATCGATAATAATGAAATAAAGTCATTTTTTCAAATAAAATATGGAGAGGGAGAAAGAGGAGAAGATGGGAAAAGAAAGAGGGAGGGGCAGATGATCAGAGACTGGGGAAATGGACAGAGACAAGGGAGAGGAGAAGATTAGAACGTATACCCAATTCTCAAACATATTAGAGACATGTGCTTGCTCTTTTCTCACTTTTCCATTTAAGCAGACTTGTCCACGGTAAAGCGTGACAGAGTGCAGCTATTAGCTGACAAATACCTTTTACTTTCCACATTTACTTTACATGTTTACATAGTGGAGAGGGCTCGATAAATCTGAAAAGAAGTTCTGCCTCCGACAGTATACAGGGTGAACTCGAAAACCACCGACAATATCTCGGAGTTTGTTCAGGGATATTTTCTGAGTATTTTGGTTCGAAAAATGGTTCAAATGGCTCTAAGCACGTGGGACTTAACATCTGACGTCACCAGTCCCCTAGACTTAGAACTACTTAAACCTAACTAACCTAAGGACATCACACACATCCTTGCCCGAGGCAGTATTTGAACCTGCGACCGTAGCAGCAGCGGAGTTCCAGACTGAAGCGCCTAGAATTGCTCGGCCACAGCGGCTGGCAGTATTTTGGTGAGAGGGTCCTGTGGTCTCTGGTGGTTCGTTACAGAGTAATTACATTTCGGTCCATTTCTTACCCTGAAAATTTCAGCACAACTGTGGGAATGTCGACGGTATGCATTGTGTGTCTCGTCTGGACACAAACTTGTTCGTTCAGTTATATTACCTGCTGTTGACAACGGTAAGGTCTGTTTTACTCTCGGCCTTCAAGCTTACATTCAGCACTGCTTGATCCAGTCTCGGTTTTCTTTTTTCAGCACTGTTAGTAGTTCGTTAATAGTGTTACGGAAATAGCTAATGACGAGTTGACCAATATGCATGAAATGAACAAGTGCACTGAATGCAATAGAAAATCGGCGCGGAGAAATTAATCTTAGCGACATCGACATCTGTACAATGGCGACCACGAATAACTACTACGTTTTATTATCAATGTACTATGTTTTATTATCAGTAATTGACAGACAGCAGAATTTATGTTGCATTTCGGATGCTGATTCTCAAAATTTACTCAGTAGCGAATATAAGCATACTGGATAGCTCCCACGTCACCATAGTATAGAATGAATCTCTTGGTTACATTATGACCCAAACAGCATGCTATAAATGCTTTTGATCTTCTCGTTCGGTCTTAACCAAAATATCTAGCTACTGGACCGTTCTCAGGAATACATTGGATCGGACTTGTCTATTTTCTCTTTAATATGTCATACGATTAATAAAATGACGAGAGGGCGTCAATTAGCTCAACGGATTCCGTGAGTTCGTTCCACATTTTCCCAAGACGATAAATACAACGCAGTGATATATGAGCATTCAGATAAGACTGGAGCATTTATATTGTCTTTTCTAAGGACTTTGCATCAATTATCTTGTTTATGTGGTATGTCAAAAACCAAGCCATTCCACCTTTCACTTCACTATAGTATCCTCAGTAAACGACCAGAAAACGATTCTCAGCCTAATGGACTGTTTCTATGTGCCTAAAAGCTACTGGTTCTTCTTTGCGGAGCACCATACATAACCTTTTTATTATGAATTTTCTCTGTCATAATCTCTTGTGTTGTTCCAGCCACTTACATAACTGGAGAGACACTGCAAACGCACATGTATTTGTTGTAAATCAACTGTGTCGTATGGAACAGAAACGTTGACGAAAAGCTGGGAGCACGTGGTCTAGCCGACATTTCAGCCTGCATGTGTGAATTAACGTAGTAAACAAAAGAACGAAGAAGCTATGACCAGTCACACGTATATGAGGCAAAACTGTAGTTCTTCGTAAGAATCTTGTACTATAGTAGACGTATACTTGCTAACACAATTCGCCACACACATAAATGTTCAATGATTGTGCTTCGCGAATTTCTACTTTTCTTATTTTTGTTATTAAGTAATATGGATCATAACTGCTTATAAATTACGTCTCGCAAGTTGTAATGTGTGCTTGTTTATGATAAACTGCATCTGTCTTACGTTAACTACTTACACAGAAGTGAGTGTCGCTACTGTACATGTTAGAATGTAATCAACATTTCGTCGTATTTGTTTCTTTTGGCTCTAGTTGACATTCTCTTAGTGACATAACTGCTTCGCGAATTGTGTGCCTCAGTTAATCTGGCGCGTTTCTTGGAAGTGTCGGTCCCAATCAGCGACAGAAACGGGAACCACGTCACAACAGCTATATAGTCCAATGCGTCTCCTGGTCGCCTCCGGCGTCGTTCACTTACTCAGCTCCAGCAAATTCGCTTCTGTCTGCCAGATTCTTTTTCATGCTCCATAATGACACAGTATGCATTACAAAGAACTGTTACACCCACTCAGAGTGAAAAAATAAAAGTCGGGAATGTTGGGGAGGGGGGGGGGTGGAGGGGTGTGAGAAGGAGGGGGCGGAGTGGATTTGATAGAAGCGTGAAATATGTCTATTGAATATGTATAGGGAACAGTTTAAGTATTTACGACATATATGTTATTTTGTGGTGAGAGAAATTTCAACTGCCTGATCGTGAAACTGTATTTAAAGGTTTAGCCAAGGTTCTGCGATTATTGTTTACTGACAGCCAGAATTTCAAGTAATTGTAGTGCATAATGAAGGACTTATATGTTCATAGCATATTTGTATATTTCATTATGCTTATGTATTTCAGTTCTAGGTAATAATAAAAGGCAAAACATCTTTGTAAAAATCATTCTCGTACGGCTATAAACAGTCGCTCATGTTTTGTGGACTACCTGTTTAATCCTAAGTTGTCTGCGGATGGTCTAAAAAGCCTAAAGTCGGTTCAGAGGGATCTATAAAATAAATATTATTGTGGAAAACTAATAATCTGTATTTCATTTATTTTAATATGTCTATAATTCCCAAATACCGATAGAATATTCCATAAATGTGAATTTCAGTTGCGCCTGCTGTTGGCACAACGTGATTAATATTGATTGTTAATGTCTGTGGTCACCTTGTCGCAGTGCCTTTCAAATACTGCAGTCCAGCTGATTGTTGACTGTGATATTCGAAATCGAGGACAAAATGAACATTTGATTCAGCCTACGCTGATAATGTTTGTGCCGGCCGCGGTGGTCTAGCGGTTCTAGGCGCTCAGTCCGGAACCGCGCGACTGCTACGGTCGCAGGTTCGAATCCTGCCTCGGGCATGGATGTGTGTGATGTCCTTAGGTTAGTTAGGCTTAAGTAGTTCTAAGTTCTAGGGGACTGATGACCACAGATGTTAAGTCCCATAGTGCTCAGAGCCATTGGAACCATTTTGATAATGTTTGTGAGGCTCGCGCTCATACCGTTTATTACTCGTCATCTTGTTTTTATGGTTCTGTCGCCTCGTTTTTCTTTTAATTCGATTTACTGGCGTCACTAAGTTGTTGGTTTGCTTGCCCGTGAGTGGCAACAGCAGCGCTTATCGGTAAGTGCACCGTCGTACTATCTCTGGAGCGACCGCTAGTATTTCCAGGTCGTCGTGTGCCTGAAGACCAGTGAGAAGTTCGAGTCGGGAGGCAGCAAAAGTGAAGTCGGGGACGGAGCGCCAGTGAGGTGAGGACAACAAGTGCTCGTCGACCGCTGTCGACATTCATGAACTGTCCGACCGCAGTAGATTGGAGCGGGACGACCGATGGTTGGTAGTTCGATTAGTCGTCTCGCCGGGCGACGTGTATTTGGTCCTTTGACCGTTTCTGGGCCTCGTCAGTTGGTCATCTTGCCGATCGTGGATCGGTTCCTTGCTTGTGCAGAGATGTCGTGGCCAATGCGCAAGAGTTACCTCTGCATGGTTGGGTCCGAGCCATACGGAGCTCCATCGCAGTCTTTAACACTGGTAGCATGCCGCGACAGCGTGGACGTGAACCGTATGTGCAGTTGACGGACTTTGAGCGAGGGCGTATAGTGGGCATGCGGGAGGCCGGGTGGACGTACCGCCGAATTGCTCAACACGTGGGGCGTGAGGTCTCCACAGTACATCGATGTTGAGCCAGTGGTCGGCGGAAGGTGCACGTGCCCGTCGACCTGGGACCGGACCGCAGCGACGCACGGATGCACGCCAAGACCGTAGGATCCTACGCAGTGCCGTAGGGGACCGCACCGCCACTTCCCACCAAATTAGGGACACTGTTGCTCCTGGGGTATCGGCGAGGACCATTCGCAACTGTCTCCATGAAGCTGGGCTACGGTCCCGCACACCGTTAGGCCGTCTTCCGCTCACGCCCCAACATCGTGCAGCCCGCCTCCAGTGGTGTCGCGACAGGCGTGAATGGAGGGACGAATGGAGACGTGTCGTCTTCAGCGATGAGAGTCGCTTCTGCCTTGGTGCCAATGATGGTCGTATGCGTGTTTGGCGCCGTGCAGGTGAGCGCCACAATCAGGACTGCATACGACCGAGGCACACAGGGCCAACACCCGGCATCATGGTGTGGGGAGCGATCTCCTACACTGGCCGTACACCACTGGTGATCGTCGAGGGGACACTGAATAGTGCACGGTACATCCAAACCGTCATCGAACCCATCGTTCTACCTTTCCTAGACCGGCAAGGGAACTTGCTGTTCCAACAGGACAATGCACGTCCGCATGTATCCCGTGCCACCCAACGTGCTCTAGAAGGTGTAAGTCAACTACCCTGGCCAGCAAGATCTCCGGATCTGTCCCCCATTGAGCATGTTTGGGACTGGATGAAGCGTCGTCTCACGCGGTCTGCACGTCCAGCACGAACGCTGGTCCAACTGAGGCGCCAGGTGGAAATGGCATGGCAAGCCGTTCCACAGGACTACATCCAGCATCTCTACGATCGTCTCCATGGGAGAATAGCAGCCTGCATTGCTGCGAAAGGTGGATATACACTGTACTAGTGCCGACATTGTGCATGCTCTGTTGCCTGTGTCTATGTGCCTGTGGTTCTGTCAGTGTGATCATGTGATGTATGTGACCCCAGGAATGTGTCAATAAAGTTTCCCCTTCCTGGGACAATGAATTCACGGTGTTCTTATTTCAATTTCCAGGAGTGTATTTCGACAGTGTTGATCTGTCTTCGACTTCACTGATAATATCTTCGGTTCAGCGTTTCAGCATGTATTTTCTGCTTTAAGTGTACAAGCTTTATCCTAGTTGGTAAGAACATGGTAGAGGCCAAACACTTCACTCCATTTAAGGGGGGTAAGACGTCAAACAGGCCGACTTGGAGCAGGAGAGGCACCACAGGACATTTTAATTTCCACTGTCTATACTTCTACAAATAAATTCATAGAACTTAGTGAGCCAGACCAGGAAGGACACAGTATTCACACTAATAACAGAGGTAGTTCAAAAATGTAACAAAATAATTTTTTTTTACATGTGAAACTTCATTATCTTTTCACTTACTGTTGGCTGCATTTGTTGCTATAGGTACACTTTTTTTCATAAGTAAGAGAGATTCTTCGATGAATTTTGCACAACATGCGAACCATACTTACAGATGAATGAAACTCTAGAATTTATTTAATTAACAAAAAAATGAATGAGCTGTTACATTTTAAAATTCAAGTTTAAAAAAAGCTCAAATTTTATAGTTTCTGCGGATTTTGCTTCGTATGTGACTTTGTTATAGAATCCATTAGCTATAAGTGTAAAGCGGATGCCCAGAAGTAAATCCTCTGCTTACTGTGATTACCTTGTTCGCTAATCATTGTTGCTCCTATCCAGATTTCCTACTACGACAGTTACTGCATCACTCTGTAACCAACCTGTCCTTACCATTGTGTACATAGCCGTACACAAAACAGAGTACATCTTAAAAACACAGGCTCTGCAAAACACACTGAAGAGCTAAAGAAATTGATAAACCTGTGTAATATCGTGTAGGGTCTCCGCGAGCAAGCAGAAGTGCCGCAACACGAGGTGGCATGAACTCGAGTAATATCGAAAGTAGGGCTGGAGGGAATTGAAATCATGAATCCTGCAGGACTGTCCATAAATTCGTAAGGTTACGTGTAGGTGGAGATCTCTTCTGAACAACGCGATGCAAGGCATCCCAAATATGCTCAATAATGTTCATGACTGGGTAGTTTGGTATCCAACGGAAGTGTTTAAACTCAGAGTGTTCCTGGAGACACTCTATAGCAGTTCTGGAAGTTTGGGGTGTCGCATTCTCCTGCTAGAATTGTCCACGTACGTCGGAATGCACAACGGCATGAACAAAAATGGTTCAAATGGCTCTGAGCACTATGGGACTCAATTGCTGTGGTCATAAGTCCCCTAGAACTACTTAAACCTAACTAACCTAAGGACAGCACACAACACCCAGCCATCACGAGGCAGAGAAAATCCCTGACCCCGCCGGGAATCGAACCCGGGAACCCGGGCGTGGGAAGCGAGAACGCTACCGCACGACCACGAGATTCGGGCACGGCATGAACAGATGTAGGTGATCAGACAGGGTGCTTACGTACATTTCGCCTGCCAGAGTCGTATGTAGACCTATCAGGTCTAATCCAACTGCACACACCGCACGCCATTACAGAGCCTCTACCAGCTTGAACGGTCCCCTGCTGACATGCACGGTCCATGGGTTCATGAAGTTGTCTACGTACCCGTACACATCCGTCCGCTCGATAAAATTTGAAACGAGACTAGTCAGACCAGGCAACATGTTTCCAGTCATCAATAGTCTAATGGCGGTTTTGACGGGCCCAGGCGAGATGTAAAGCTTTGTGTCGTGCAGTCATCAAGGGTACACGAGTGGGCCTTCGGCTCCGAAAGCCCATATCGACGATATTTCGTTGAATGGTTCGCACACTGACACTTGTTGATGGCCCAGCACTGAAATCTGCAGCAATTTGTGGAAGGGTTGCACTTCTGTTACGTTGAAAACTTCTCTTCAGTCGTCGGTAAGTCCGTTGTTTCATAATCTTTTTCCGGCCTTAGCGATGACGGAGATTTGATGTTTTACCGGATTCCTGATATTCACGGCCCCCTCTTGAAATGGTCGTACTGAAAAATTCCCACTTCATCGCTACATCTGAGATGCTGTGTCCAATCGCTCGTGCGCCGACTGTAAACTCACTTAAATCTTGATAACCTGCTATTGTAGCAGAAGTGACCGATCTAACAACTGCGCCAAACACTTGTGGTCTTATATAAGCTTTGCCGACCGCAGCGCCGTATTCTGCCTGTTTACATATCCCTGTATTTGAATACGCATGTCTGTACCAGTTTCTTTGGCGCTTCAGTGTAGTACAGCACACAGATGAGGTAGGAGTAACGCCATTTAGTTTGTGTATATAAGAGAATGTTTTTGATTGTATTCGCATCTGAATGTGATTTGTTTGTGAAATTATCGGATTATACATCGTATATGAAACTCAGATATCTACCAGCGTCAGGATCGTGACCTATCAAAGCTGTGGTTTATTGCTCCGTGATACTACCCCTCGTACTGGTTGATATAGCATGACTGTCCAGCGAATGTGGTATTGATACATTCAGGAGGGCCGGACTTGTGCCTTGCAGGACCTCTACAGTCGCGAGGGATTTGCGCCTGAAAGGCCCGACACACTGTTCGCTCGACTCTGTCTTGCATCAGCAAATGGGCTTGTTTGCATCAAGACAAATAAAGAGATGGTCGTTGTGTTTGGAGCCTTACGGGCCGTCACCATGGCGACCACCACTGCGGCTTGTGTTGACGTGGCCGCAGAGAAAGGAGTGCCGACAGTGGTGAATGCAATGACGACACCGGAGTGATAAAACGTCTTTTCAGATGAGGCCCGCTTCTGGGTACAGCATCGCAATGGTTGTATCAGTGTGTGGAGGCGTTCTCACATTCCATCCGTGATGTTATTGTGTGACATTCGCCACACCAGACTATCACCTCTGGATCACACACCCGGTAGTTAGGACATCAGAAGCTACAGTCAACAAAATGTTATTGATTGTGACAACTGCTTCCGAAGCCTACGTTTATATTTAACCAGAAGCTATAGTTCTGATATGTTAAAATCGATCGCTGTGCCCCATCTTCTAGTTCTCCGACGAACTATGTAAGTCTACGCCAGATGTGTTAAAATTCGAAGAAACAGTGTCTGACGCAGTCGAGAGATTTGTACCTAATAAATTAATAATATACGGTACTGACGCACCATAGTACACAAAACGCATCAGAACACTTTTGTGAAAGCAACGAAACACTTTGGTTGGACTCCAATGGGAGACGCTTTTAATACGTAGCTTCCACAGTAGCACTGTGTCTCGAAATCTCACAGAAAATCCAAAGAGATTCTGGTCACATGTAAAGTACACCAGCAGCAAAACACAATCAATTAATATCTTCAATGCACGATACCAATGATAATATCATCAACGACAGCGCAACTTAAGCGGTGATTTTAACCACAGTGTTTCTAAATTCCTTCGCTAAAGAAGACGACATAAATATTCCAGAATTCGAATCAAAAACAGCTGACATCGTGAATAACTTAGAGTTATATACTCTCTGTGTGGTGAAGCAGCTTAGAGCACTTAATAAAGGCAAGTCTTCCGGTCCAGACTGCATACCAGTTAGGTTCCTTTCAGGGTATACTAATAGCTCCATACTTAGTAGCCGCTAGCTCGACGAAAGACCCGTTACTAAAAAGCAAAAAGTTGCACTGGACACAAGAAATAAAATACCGGGTAATTATAATTAAAGTGCAACTACCAACGGTAGTCCATTGCGGGGTGTAATTATCGTATTGCAGTGAAACTTGGTAAATATACTAATGTGTTAATGCGGGACCTGTTTACGCTGAAAAAAAATCAGTTTCAAGTTTGGCCACCAGGTGCAAATCTGGCGCTGTACACCATTTGTACAGCGTGACACCCACACTGTCATTTGAAATGGTAGCAATTACAGTGCTGCATTGAGAGAATAATGGCCGACAGAAGCATTTGAGGAGAGACCCGATGTCATTAAATGGTTTAAAGTAAGTAATAACGAAATACTAAAACGCGGGTGAGCTTGCTGTGCAAACTGGAAGAAGAGGGTGTCGTACTGTGGTGTTAGTTATTGACGTGGTTACTGTAACTGACCATAGAGCAAGTGCCCGGGTAGTGCTAGTGCTCACGCAGTGTGACGAGAATTGAATTGTCCAGCCCACGGTCAACAGTACGAGAAGTTTTGTAGTCTATATTACATTGGCAACCGTACAAAATCCAGACGGTGCAGCAACTGAAACCTCGTTTTTCGAAGCAACGTTCTGAATTAGCTCTTCCGTCTCTGGCACGGATCGAAGTTGACGACATGTGGCACACTTTAGACTACAGGATGCAGGGAATACACAGAACCGCCCAGTTTTGGGTACCGTTAAACTGCATGTTGTGCACGAAAAACCACTCGTACATTGTGCACGAACATTACGAATTACCGCGAAGAAAATGATCTATTGATAAACATTCGCTACGGAAGCGGAAAATATCGTTCTTGGAAAACACAAGTAGCTCTTTATTTATTCCAAGTAATGAGTGTCACTGACAGAGGCTATAAAATTGGTTCCGTATTTTTATGTTTTCGGAAGTCTTTTGACACTGTTGCTCACAAGCGATTTATGATGAAACTATGTGACTCTCGAGTATCTTCTCAGTTGTGTGACTGGATTCGTGATTTCCACTGAGAAAGATCACAGTACGACGGAAAATCATTGATTAAAGTGGAAGTGATATCCGGTATTCCATAAGGACGTGTTGTAGGTTCTCTACTCTTTCTGTTCTATAAAAACAATTTAGGAGACAATCTGAGCAGCCTTCTTTGATGGTTTGGGGATGATGATGTCATTTGCCGCCTCATGATTTAGACAAGATATCTGTCTGGTGCGAAAAATGGCAATCGTCTAGGAATAAAGAAAAGTGTGAGGTCATCTACCTAAGTACGAAAAGAAATCCACAAATTTTCTATTACACGATAAATGACACAAATTGAAATCATTCCATTTCATCTAAACGACTAGGAACCACAATTACGATCAACTTAAACTGGGATGATTACATATATAATGTTGTATGGGAAGACAAACAAAGACAGCGCTTTATTGGTAGCACTGAGAAGATGCCACCAGTCTACTGGGCAGCTCGTTTTGCGTTAACGCGAAACAGGGGAGAGGGTGCCACAGATGTGATAGGCGGATAGTAGTGATAATCATGAAAACAAAGGCGTTTTCCGTTGAGACAGGATCTTTTCAAGAAATTTCACTCACCAACGTTCCCCTCTGAATGTGAAAACATTTTAATGTCACCAAACTACATAAGAAGAAATGATCATCTTAATAAAATAAGAGAAATCGGAGCTCGTATGGAAAGGTGGTCCTATCCATTGTCTAGGGATAGCGTCTTTGATTACTAATCAAAACGTCATCGGTATCGGGTTCAAAACCCACCATCGCTTAAAATTTTGATTAATAATCAGCATTTTCCGGCATAAGATGTCACAAAGAGGGCGGCGAAGCGAACGGAGGTTCAGAGTACTCTCTTGTCCTTGGGGTGGGAAAGTGGCCCTAAAGGCGGAAGAACCAGCAACGATCAACGGCATGAGGATGCAGTAGGCAATGGAAACATGATAATCATGAAAACAAAGGCGTTTTCGTTGAGACAGGATCTTTTCAAGAAATTTCACTCACCAATGTTCCCCTCTGAATGTGAAAACATTTTAATGTCACCAAACTACATAAGAAGAAATGATCATCTTAATAAAATAAGAGAAATCGGAGCTCGTATGGAAAGGTATATAACTTGTATCGACAGGACTTGTAGCCTGTAATAGAAAAAGTGTCATGATCATCTCTCTATTGGCAAAAGATTCAGGAATAGCCCCCATTCAGATCTAACGGAGGGGACTACCAAGGAGGAGTTGACCATGAGAAAAAGATTGAATAACCAACGAAAGGATAATGTTCTACGAATCGGGGCGTGGAATGTCAGAAGCTGGAATGTGGTAGGGAAGCTTGAAAATCTGAAAAAGGAAATGCAAATGCTCAGTTTAGATATATTAGGGATCAGTGAATTTAAATGGAAGGAAGGCAAGGATTCCTGGTCCGATGAGTATAGTTTAATGTCAACAGAGAGTGAGTTACAGCGAATAGATCAGCGATGGGGTTGTTCTTGTCAGAATCGACAAAAAATGGCTCAGAGCACTATGGGACTTAACTTCTGAGGTCATCAGTCCCCTAGAACCTAGAACTACTTAAACCTAACTAACCTAAGGACATCAAACACATCCATGCCCGAGGCAGGATTCGAACCTGCGACCGTAGACTAAAGCGCCTAGAACCGCTCGGCCACCCCGGCCGGCCAGAATCGACAGCTAACCAACACCGACAACGATAGTTCAGGTATACATGCCGACGACGCAAGCTGAACATGAAGAGATAGAGAAAGTATATGAGGATATTGAAAGGGTAATGCAGTAAATAAAGGGAGATGAAAATCTTATAGCCATGTGGGACTGGAATGCAGTTGTAGGGAAAGGAGTAGAAGAAAAGGTTACAGGAGAATATAGGCTGGGGACAAGAAATGAGAGAGGAGAAAGATTGTGTTCCGTAATAAATTTCAGCTATTAATAGCGAATACTCTGTTCACGAATCGCAAGAGGACGAGGTACACTTGGACAACACCGGGTGATACGGGAAGATTTCAGTTATATTACCTCATGGTTAAACAGAGATTCCGAAATAAAATACTAGACTGTAAGTCGTAACCAGGTGCAGATATTGACTCCGATCACAGTTTAGTGGTGATGAAGAGTAGGCTGAACTTCAAGAGATTAGTCAGAAAGAATCAATGCGAAAAGAAGTGGGATACAGAAGTGCTAAAGGATGATAGACACGCTTGAAGTTCCCCGAGGTTAGAGATATAGCAGTAACAAATAGCTCAGTAGGCACTACAGTAGAAGAGGAATAGAAACTGTAACGTCCCCTTAGAAAAATTATACATGACTGTGCTTAAACTGACACACAATATTTTTTAGCGCAACGCAATCTGACTTTCAAAAATCCCTACAATGGCCCTGACTAATAATAACCTATACCTTTCACAAATCACTCACCTCACAAAAATCTTCGTCACTCGAACTACTGCAATACAGCGAGCGCCACTTCTGCCAGCTAAATAAAAGATTCAAACTACTGAAGGCACTAACTACTGTTAGGCATGGTTAGCAAATGAAAGATTTTGATAGAGAAAAAACAATGTACTTACCTTAATAGTGTACAAAAGTGATAATATGTATACAGGGTGTTACAAAAAGGTACGGCCAAACTTTCAGAGAAAGAAAATATGTGGACATGTGTCCGGAAACGCTTACTTTCCATGTTAGAGCTCATTTTATTACTTCTCTTCAAATCACATTACTCATGGAATGGAAACACACAGCAACAGAACGTACCAGCGTGACTTCAAACAATTTGTTACAGGAAATGTTCAAAAGTCCTCCGTTAGCGAGGATACATGCATCCACCCTCCGTCGCATGGAATCCCTGATGCGCTGATGCAGCCCTGGAGAATGGCGTATTGTATCACAGCCGTCCACAATACGAGCACGAAGAGTCTCTACATTTGGTACCGGGGTTGCTTAGACAAGAGCTTTCAAATGCTCCCATAAATGAAAGTCAAGAGGATTGGGGTCAGGAGAGCGTGGAGGCCATGGAATTGGTCCGCCTCTACCAATCCATCGGTCACCGAATCTATTATTGAGAAGCGTACGAACACTTCGACTGAAATGTGCAGGAGCTCCATCGTGCATGAACCACATGTTGTGTCGTACTTGTAAAGGCACATGTTCTAGCAGCACAGGTAGAGTATCCCGTATGAAATCATGATAACGTGCTCCATTGAGCGTAGGTGGAAGTACATACTGACGAAACTAAAATGGGCTCTAACATTGAAATTAAGCGTTTCCGGACACACGTCCTCATAACATCTTTTCTTTATTTGTGTGTGAGGAATGTTTCCTGAAAGTTTGGCCGTACCTTTTTGCAACACCCTGTATATCAGTTCTTCACATCCAGTCTTACAAATTTACTGTCTCTGTCCAGATCATCCGCTCTCACAACTCCGCCATCTCGCTCCCCACATCCACCACTGCTGGCGGCTCACCTCCAACTGCGCGACGCTACAACAGCCAACAATAATGCAAACCAGCCACAGACTGCACACAGCACAGCCAGTGATTTTCATACAGAGCGCTACGTGGCGTTACCAATAAAAAAACCTAAACAGCCTACTTACAAAATCTCTAAAAACGGCAATCACAGAAGTTGAAAAGGAAATCATAGGTACAAAGTAGTTAACTGCGAAGAAACCTTTTTTAAAAGAAGAAATACTTTAGTTGATCGATGAAAGAAGGAAGTACAAAAATGTTCACGGAAATTCAGGGATACAAAAATACAAGTCGCTGAGGAAGGAACCAAACAGTAAGTGCAGAGAAGCTAAGACGAAATGACTGCATGAAAAATTTGAAGAAAGCGAAAAAGAAATGACTGTCGGATGGACTGACTCAACATACAGGAAAGTCAATACAACCTTCTGTGACACAAAAAGCAAGGGTGGTATTAATAAAGAGTGAAACGGGAATTCCAGTGCTAAGTGCAGAGGAGAGAGCGGATGGTTGGAAAGAGTACACTGAAGGTCCCTGTGAGGGGCAAGATTCATCAGATGTGATAGAAGAAGAAACAGGAGTCGCTTTAGAAGAGATAGGAGATCCAATATTAGAATTTAAGAGAGCTTTGGAAGACTTAAGATCAAATAAGACAGAAAGGATAGATAACATTCCATCAGAATTTCTAAAATCATTGGAAGAAGTGGCAACAAAAGGACTATTCACGTTGGTGTGTAGAATGTATGAGTCTGAGGATATACTACTTGACTTTCGGAAAAATCTCCAAACAATTCTGAAGACTGTAAGAATGTCAAGTGCGAGAATTATCGCAGAATCAGCTTAAAAAATGGTTCAAATGGCTCTGAGCACTATGGGACTTAACTTCTGAGGTCATGAGTCCCCTAGAACTTCAGAACTACTTAAACCTAAGGATTCGAACCTGCGGCCGTAGCGGTTGCGCGGTCCCAGACTGTAGCGCCTAGAACCGCTCGGCCACCCCGGCCGGCTCAGCTTCACAGCTCATGCATCCAAGTTGCTGACAAGAGACAGAAGAATGGAACAAATTGAGGATGTGCTAGATGACGATTGGTTTTAGAAAAGGGGTAAGGCGCCAGAGAGGCATTTCTGACGTTGCAGTTGATAGCGAAAGCAAGACTAAAGAATGATCAAGACACGTTTGTGGGATCCGTCGACCTGCAAAAAGCGTTCGACCATGTAAAATGGCGCAAAATGTTTGAAATTCTGAGTAAAATGTGGGTCGTGTGACTAGGGTCTCCCGTCGGGTAGACCGTTCGCCGAGTGCAAGTCTTTCGATTTGACGCCACTTCGGCGACTTGCGCGCCGATGGGGATGAAATGATGATGATTAGGACAACACAACACCCAGTCCCTGAGCGGGGAAAATCTCCAACTCAGCCAGGAATCGAACCCGGGCCCTTAGGATTGACATTCTGTCACACTGACCACTTTTTTTTATAATAATATATAAAGAAACTGAATAAATCTTCTTTTCGTGACAAGCTGTCCAATACCTGTAAAACAGAAGAACACGAAATCAATCAAACACTTCTGACTTGTTGTATGTTACGGCTTCTGGCAAAATTAGTTTTCCTGAGGCACTTTGACTTGCCGTACTATAAAAATAAATAAATAAATGCCAACTTGAGTATAATTAAGCGAACTTAGTATCGACTCGCTGTAGTGTTGTGCACCAACCAAAAATTACCGCTTCATTATGGCAAAGTGTGAAGTAAGAAATTTTGAAACAAAGCTTTATATTTCCGACACGTTTTAAGGTTGTGATGCTCTTCCATTATATACTGTATGTACTCGTCTATACTCGCATGTGTACTCGTAACTGCAAAATATTCAAACTGGCCGATAATCCAAGTGTAGCTATTGTGCTTTGTTCCAGGAAAGAAATGCCAGTCTGGTTGAAGTACATCTTTAAGTATTATAGCAGAGTCTGTACTTCTAGTAATTATTGCGAGTTTTTTTTCTAGTCCAGTTCCATATATGATATTGGTCTCGGCATACGAGAATGTGTGCCAAGGTATCCACAGTATGGCAATGATCGCAGTAAGGACTCTGCTTCATTTTGACATTGTGAAGATTTCACCTGTGGGGACCTTCTCGTTTACAATGTCATACCATGTGGACTCTACTTTGGAGTGGAGGATGGGATTGTTAATATTTTTCCAGACGTTACTCCAGTTGACCGCTGGATATTTCGCTTCCATTGGGGTTTGCCTGTGGTGTCTCGTGAGAGACCTTGTAACCTGTGATGCAGGTTTAACAGTAACGGTTCTACGGCGATTGCGTATGGTGCCATAGAAAGGGGGCAGCCTTGTCTCACTGATTGCTTGATTGGGACTGGTGAACTTAGCTGACCATTAATTTGATTCGAGAGGAAGTTCCGACTATACATTTGCGTATGATCTGAATAAAATGAGCACTGATTCCCATCCGTTGTATTACAGTTACTAGAAAGTGGTGGTTGATGCGGTCAAAAGCCTTATCGAAGTCTAAAAACATGAGATCAACATTGCATTTACATAGCCACGACAAATATATAATGTTCCTATATTCACATAATGCATTCGACATAGGTCTCTCTGGGACAGCACTCATTTGATAAGGGCCAAGTACTTTCGGCAGTACTGTCTTCAGTCTACAGTTTATGAGTCGGGTGATTTTATAGTCGGAATTGAGAAGAGTTAGTGGTCTAAAATCATTCAGCTTAGTGCTACGTGGTTTTTTGGGGATCAGGACAATCAGTCCTTCGGTAAACTGAGATGGCATCTGCACGTCTCCCAATAATTCATTGCATATTTTGGTGAATTCCGGTCCTACGATGTGGCAAAAACAAGCATAAAATTCTATGGGTAGGCCATCTAAACCAGCAGATTTCTTTGTAGGCGAATCTTTGATTATGGCACATACTTCTTCCTCAGTTATGTTAGCTACAAGATCGGCGTTGTCAGTCGGATGGACCGTGGATTGAATGTAGGATAAAAGCGTCTCACTTGCCGTCGAATCCGTCGCCGACGCGGTGTAAAAATCTGTATAATGTTGCACCACGTAGTTTTTTTACTATAACTTGTTGATCGTATTCGTTCCCCTGTTCATCACTGAGAGTATGGATAAACTTTTGTTTACCTCTCTTGGCTTCCCGTATCACGTGGTATACGGACGTATTCTCCTGCGTCAGTTCAATCGGAGGACGCGATCGAACTTTTTTCCCCTCTAGTGATTGTCGTACGAACGCCGTTATTCTTGCTTTAGTGCGTTTTATTCTAGAGCTGTTTGCTACTAATCCCATGGGGTCATCATATAGTTCGCGGAGGCAAAGAAAGTGATACTCCAAGGTGCGTTTTCGCCAGAACGCTTTCAAGCGACCATATCGTGCAATGCATTTTTTCATCTGCGGTTTCGCAGACTGTAGCCACCACATGATGCGTGTTGGATATCTAGATTGCGTCGAATACAACGCTGCCATGTATCATGAATCTCCTGTTTCAGTACTGCGCCTTCAAAAGTGACACGTGTAGCTGCCATACGCCCCTTCCCAAGAATGTTTTTTGTTTAGTGTGCTGCGCGGTTATATGAAATGCGCAGTGATCCGAGAAGTTAAGAGGCCAAATTTCGCAGTCAGTTATATTGTGGATAAAACCTTTCGTTACATACAGCCTGTCTAGTGTGCTTGCCGAAGTACTGGATACGTACGTTATCCTTGGGTGGGCGGGCGAAGACGACCCCAAGCATCTATCATATCTAGTCCGTTAGTTAACAACAACAGCTCCTCACAAAAGTTGAAGTTTGGGACTTGATCTTCTGGACGCAATACGCAGTTAAAATCTCCACCCAAAATTATGTGCAATCGAGGATCCGTTATTAATGGAACAATTTCGTCCCGGAACAGGCTGCCCTTGCTCGTTTTCCGCTGGATCCAGAAGGAGCATATATGTTAACAAGCAGTAGATCATATATTTCTGCAGTTATACCTCGTCCAGATTCAAGTGTGGCTTTTGCTGTACATGGTATGCCGTGTTTCAACAATATTCCCGTTCCACATTCATTGCCTATGTTTAAGATAGACCCATATCCGTACACATCCGCTATTTTGGTCGTAACTACCTCTTGTAATATCGCTATGTCAATGTCGGCGGCATGTAAGTAGTCCTTCACAGATTGTAACTTTACGTCCGAAACTATTCTGTTTACATTGAGCGTGGCGATTTTATACGCCTGCATCATTAGGTAGTCCAACTAAGTGCATTCAGTGTCGTCAGACCATGCTGTCTCCGTATCAGGTCCGCAGCGGTCAACAGTTTCCATTGGTTCTTCAATTATAGGGGCGAGGTTCATATGTACGTCCTCATTTGGGTTGGGGATGTCTGGTTTTCCGATGTCTACCACGCCTTGCTTCCCGCTTCGACCTGTTTTAAAAATTTTTTTGGTACATGAGAGTTTTTTCCAGTTCTTGAATCTCTTCAGGGCTCTGTTTTCGTGTTTGCCGTTTAAGTTTCACCGGCTGCTGTCTGATGTTGTCGTCCTCTGCATTCTTCAAATCTTCTAAACTGGTGGTATTTCGAGCCAACTTGTCGATCGTGCTCTTGGTGGATGATGGTGTCAGTAGAGAAATCGGTTCACTATGAGGTTGCTCTTTCAGGGATGGTTCTTGCATGTCATTCTCAACAGCGGAGGAATCGGAGAATTTGCTGTGGCTCACAATATCTTTCGGTGTGTGTAGCGTTGAAACCGTTACAGCTGTCACTATTCCCTTACGTTCGGGTGGTCTCGCTTCTGTTGTGTCGGTGGTGGCAATCTGGGCATCTGCTCGGGCTGGATGGTTCTCCGAGTTCACATAGGGCTTGGAGTGAGGACTTGCCGCGGGCAACCGTAGCGTAAGTCGTTGGCAGCGCATTCATAGCCGGCGGCCTCGGCGCCTCGCCAGCCGGCAGCTGCGCCACTCGCCGCTGTAAACACTCAGCGCGGACGTGGCCGGGAGAGTTGCACGCCGCGCACGTCCTCAGCTTGCCGTCGTATATAACGATACCTCGGTATCCACAGACGCTGATGTATGACGGTACATGCTTGTGCAAATCGACCTTTAATTGTCTCACTCCGTTGAGAACTTGGAATTTGCGTGCGTGGGACCACCGTTCGGCAACATTACTGAGGACTTTACCGTACGGCGCTATCACTGCGTTTATTTGTTCCGCTGGTACTTCGAATGGTAATTCGAATAACCTGATCGTTCGTATCCCAAACCCTGCATATGTTACGGTAACTTCGCCTACGTTTCCATCGCGATGTTTAAACTTCATAATTCCTCCGCAAGACTCAACTATTTTGTCACACAAGCTGGCATTACTCAAATTCACAAATACAACGCTGCTCACAATCGAAAGATGAATTCCAATGACATCCTTTGAATCAACTTTCACTTCGTATTCCAACCAATCTTCGATTTCGTGTAGTTTAGGTCGGCTGTAATTACGATCAGACGAGAATTTCAAAGTATCTTGTCTGTTCAAGTGGGCCATCACGGATTAATATTTCAAATTTCAATATGCGTAGAAGTTCTGCAACGATGCAAGAAGCACTACAACTTACCACGCCGAAGCACAGCAGACCGCGGCCCACGAAACTCAGCACACGTCCGCACAGCACGGCTGACGCGGCAAGACTGCCACTCAGCTACCGGGTGCGGACTGTAAAATGGGGGTAAGCTATAGGGAGAGACGGGTAATATACAATATGTTCGAGATATAAGAAGGAATAATAAGAGTGGACGACCAAGAACGAAGTGCTCGGATTAAAAAGGGTGTAAGACAGGGTTGTAGTCTTTCAATGACGGATATAAAAGAAAACTTCAGGAGCGGAAAGGATATCAATGATACGATTCGCTGATGGCATTGCTATCTCTAGTGAAAGTGAAGAGGAATCTAATGATTACAGAATATGGATTGAGAGTAACCCGAATAAAGACGAATGTAATGAGAAGTAGCAGAAATCTTTGCATCAGGATTGATGTTCACTAAGTAGATGAAGTTAAGGAATTCTGCTACCTAGGCAGCAAAACAACCAGTGACGGATGTAGCAAGGAGGACATCAAACGCAGACTAGCACTTGCAAAAAGGGCGTTCCTGGCCAAGAGAAGTCGACTAGTATCAAACAAAGGCCTTAATTTGAGGAAGAAATTTCTGAAAATATATGTCTGGAGCACAGCATTGTATGGTAGTGAAACATGGACTGTGGGAAAACCGGAACAGAAAGGAATCGAAGCATTTGAGATGTAGTGCTACAGGAAAATGTTGAAAGGTAAGGAGTGAGGCAGTTCTGCGCAGTATCGGAAAGGAAAGGAATATGTGGGAAACACTGACAAGGGGAAGGGACAGGATGATAAGACATCAGGTAAGACATAAGGGAATGACCTGGCTGTACTAAAGGGGGCTGTAGAAGGCAAAAACTGGAGTGGAAGACAGAGATTGGAATACATTGTAGTTGTTGTTGTTGTTGTTGTGGTCTTCAGTCCTGAGACTGGTTTGATGCAGCTCTCCATGCTACTCTATACTGTGCAAGCTTCTTCATCTCCCAGTACCTACTGCAACCTACATCCTTCTGAATCTGCTTAGTGTATTCATCTCTTGCTCTCCCCCTACGATTTTTACCCTCCACGCTGCCCTCCAGTACTAAATTGGTGATCCCTTGATGCCTCAGAACCTGTCCTACCAACCGATCCCTTCTTCTGGTCAAGTTGTGCCACAAACTCCTCTTCTCCCCAATCCCATTCAGTACCTCCTCATTAGTTATGTGATCTACCCATCTAATCTTCAGCATTCTTCTGTAGCACCACATTTCGAAAGCTTCTATTCTCTTCTTGTCCAAACTATTTACCGTCCATGTTTCACTTCCATACATGGCTACACTCCATACATATACTTTCAGAAATGACTTCCTGACACTTAAATCTATACTCCATGTTAACAAATTTCTCTTCTTCAGAAACGCTTTCCTTGCCATTGCCAGTCTACATTTTATATCCTCTCTACTTCGACCATCATCAGTTATTTTGCTCCCCAAATAGCAAAACTCCTTTACTACTTTAAGTGTCTCCTTTCCTAATCTAATACCCTCAACATCACCCGACTAAATTCGACTACATTCCATTATCCTCGTTTTGCTTTTGTTGATGTTCATCTTATATCCTCCCTTTAAGACACCATCCATTCCGTTCAAATGCTCTTCCAAGTCCTTTGCTGTCTCTGACAGAATTACAAAGTCATCGGCGAACCTCAAAGTTTTTATTTCTTCTCCATGGATTTTAATACCTACTCCGAATTTTTCTTTTGTTTCCTTTACTGCTTGCTCAATATACAGATTGAATAACATCGAGGAGAGGCTACAACCCTGTCTCACTACCTTCCCAACCACTGCTTCCTTTGATGTCTCTCGACTCTCATGAAAGCCATCTGGTTTCTGTACAAATTGTAAATAGCCTTTCGCTCCCTGTATTTTACCCCTGCCACCTTTAGAATTTGAAAGAGAGTATTTCAGTCAACATTGTCAAAAGCTTTCTCTAAGTCTACAAATGCTAGAAACGTAGGTTTGCTTTTCCTTAATCTTTCTTCTAAGATAAGTCGTAAGGTCAGTATTGCCTCACGTGTTCCAGTATTTCTACGGAATCCAAACTGATCTTCCCCGAGGTCGGCTTCTACTAGTTTTTCCATTCGTCTGTAAAGAATTCGTATTAGTATTTTGCAGCTGTGGCTTATTAAACTGATTGTTCGGTAATTCTCACATCTGTCAACACCTAGTTTCTTTGGGATTGGAATTATTATATTCTTCTTGAAGTCTGAGGGTATTTCGCCTGTTTCATACATCTTGCTCACCAGATGGTAGAGTTTTGTCAGGACTGGCTCTCCCAAGGCCGTCAGTAGTTCCGATGGAATGTTGTCTCCTCCGGGGGCCTTGTTTCGACTCAGCTCTTTCAGTGCTCTGTCAAACTCTTCACGCAGTATCGTATCTCCCATTTCGTCTTCATCTACATCCTCTTCCATTTCCATAATATTGTCCTCAAGTACATCGCCCTTGTATAGACCCTCTATATACTCCTTCCACCTTTCTGCTTTCCCTTCTTTGCTTGGAATACGTACAGCAAATATTTGAGGACGTAGATTGCAAGTGCTACTCTGAGATGAAGAGGTTGGCACAAGAGAGAAATTCGTGGCGGGCTGCATAGAACCAGCGAGAAGACTGATGACCCCCCCCCCCCCTCCACACACACACACACACACACACACACACACACACACACAAACACACAAAACAAAAAGAAAAAAGTGAAAGGCTTAGATGTTCAGTTTTCCCACGCATTGTTGGAAAGTAGAAGGGTTGAGAAATAGCGGAAGGTGGTTCGAAGAACCTTCTGCAGAGTACTGATTAAGATCTACATACAGCCATGATCTTTCGACAAGATAATGCAAGAGCATATCCACCTGGTGCTGGATTGCCGAAGGACTAGCACGCCACCATTCGCCATGTACTTCGATTAATGAACTCTTCCCTAGAGTTGAAGCGGCATATAATGGCAACAACATACGCTTAACTGTCGTCCCAGCTCGAATCGACTAGATACCCAGCTGGTGTTGTTGCCAGAGATATTAGCTGTGTGCACTGAACTGCGTACACTTTATACCCTGAATCACCTACGAACTGAAAGTTGGATCTTAAACTGCAGGTTCATTTTTATAAATAGTACTTAAGTCTCTCAGTACCGCAAAACAGTGTCTGCAATATTGAGCAAAAACATCTACTGACCATCCTTCTATTAGTCTTACACGGTCGTTGGACTGTCTATTTGTGGCATTCCTGAAGCGAGTTTTCATGTTTGGTGTGCTGTTCGGGTCCTTAGCCAATTAGGGGCTTTATCAGTCGTCTGCACTTCGTGTACAGGGTGATTATAAATAGCCATTCGCTACATCAGAAGACTCCCGTGGAAAAAGAGTGACTGTGGAAACATAATGAATGAGCCATTGAAAGAGACACATTTTAATTTCCACATGCGAAGGTAATGTTTGTTAACTGTGCTTGTTCCAGGTTGCAAACGTTGCTCAATGTGACGACCATCTTCATCCACAACAGCCTAGGAGGTTGAACGGCTGTCATTTCACATCTGTTCACAGTACTTTTAGAACGGAGGACCATGGAATGTTCACCTGTCGTTAGACAGCTTGTGCACTGTTTGAAGATCACACATTGCATTCAGCATTCTCAGCCGTGGCACAGTAACATGTTGTGGTGCAATTGGCCGTCGGACTCTCTCAGGAGCAATTCCTAAATCGTCTGTTAATTGGAACTTCCAAACCACGTTCTACAACCCCGGTATGGAAAGAGGACCTCTCCGCACACACTCGCAAAGAGCAGCATCACTTCTGCTGTTGTTTTGATAAAACAACTTAACGGGTTGTCTTGTCTTGTCTTGTTCAGATCAGTATTGACTGCACGCAACGGCAATGCACACTGATGCTTCTCTTTCAACACTGCGTCGCCGTACCATCATCAGTGTCTAACTGTAAGTGATGACACTAAAACTACAAACGACGCAAATCCCGCGGCCCACATTCTGAACGTCAATCCTATAAAGCTGGGTACTCATACGATAAATAGTTTTCCGTCTGTAGTACGTAACGCATCCTCTTATATTATTATGTTTTGCTATTGTTGTTGTTAGAAAAATCTTTATTCAGTCAGTCGCTCAAATTTTGAAATAAAAGTTATTGTGGATGTCGCGTAATAAATATTTCGCGTGAAGCGCTGTTGCGACGCAGGCAAAGATCCATTGTGGAAACTAAGCCACTGAATATTACAAATAATGTTATTAAAGAATACAGCCGACTGACTACATCAAATAAGAAGGCACGTACATTCGCGAATGAGAGGTCAAGGGGGAAAAAAAGCGTTAATACTGTGTAGGAAATATAGTTACGCTTGTACACACTCAAACGTATGCGAACATAACGAACGGGATAGAGGCACGTACATTTTGAGTGTAATCATCCCCCGTGGCCTGGATAAAATGAATTACAGTTAAATGCATTTATTCATCTTAGAACGTAAATGCGTGGACTTCGAAATTAAATGAAAAGAAAGACTGCAGGTTCTGAATGTCGCGGCAAATATATTGAAATTGACGGTAGTGGCCACGAAAGGAAAAAGATGAACACATTCACGTACCTCTATTGCTGAGCAGCGTCGCCGTGAAGATCGTCGCCTCCATCTAAATTCTCTGCATAAAATTAAAATAATAGTAATAATTTTCCAGAATTTCAGGAGCTGGGACTCATGGTATCACAAAAGACGAAATCGCTCTGCTTCAAAATCACTCTCATTATTTAACCCAATGTTATCAGTAAGAAAAGGCACACCACTTCTAAACACTAGGACAGGATAACAGCGAAAGGTAACTTATTCTAAAACTAATAAACGAAGAGCGTAAAGCCTCTTTTGTTCAGCAAATGCTTTATGCATTAATCTCTGGTAGTTGATTTAGTGTCTATATATTCACAAAAAAATTTTTATATAATTCCTTTACATTGCCCCCTTGGGCGAATTGTCCGAAGAATTGTCAAATTCCGGGAAAGGAGCCCAGCCACTTTACACACTGGTAGTTCTTGACTTCTCTACACACGTTCTTAAATGGCACTGTTCATTTCTTTAATGGAGTTCTCTTCATCACTTAGTTTATATGGTTCTGGTGCAGGCACTGTTACTTAGCAAGGAAAACAAAACGTACACACTAGGGCACACAAAATGCTTACTTACTAGATACAAAAATTACTACATCGTCCTTTACATTAAATACATGGATATTACGTTACATCGTCTTTTACATCAAATATGTGGACATTACATTACATCGTCTGTTAGATCAAATTTATAGTTCAGTTCTTTACGATGATTCAGTGTCATGATTCCTACGTACAAAAAACATCTTCAATCGCACGTTGACAATAACATTACACTTCACAAGTCTTTCCTATGATTCTGCAGTTACATTTTTGCTGAAAACAAGAAAGTTTTACAAGAACGTCGTATATTTTAGTGTATCGATCCAGGCTGTATGGTTGCAAGGGTATCTGGAGTAGTAAGCGGGAGAAATTCTTCCTTATAGTTGCTTATGCTCTCCACTTCCTCCCTCTTCTATACCAGGATCTATATGATAATGTCCTTTCTGGGTTTCATAGTAGTCTCATCATGTGCAAGATAAACATGTAACAAATGAAATTCACAGAGATCAGTACTTATTCTAGCTTTAACACTACATTTACACAAACATGGGTACTGTTCAATGAACATGGGTGTCGTCTTTTATGTTTTGTTTTGTAACGTGGGACATAAATCATGGGCTGTATTAGTAAGACTTTATTTAGTAGGTCAGGAAATCGAGTATCTACGCCTCTTTGCACTATGGTGAGCGTCCATTTGAACGTAGATTTTTGCTTCCTATTCAAATTGCCGTCCAGCTTCACGCTGCCAGTCAATAATGTGTGTCTTACAAGCAACCGCACGCGCAACAATGAGTCTGGCGGCACGCTACATGCCGTTCGGAGTCCAGTAGTCGTGCAAACACCGACGGATAGCGATCTCGCGCGTGCCGATCAATACATTTCCGTGAAGTGTTTTGTGCAGCGTTCGTAGCGTTTACGAAACTACTGCATCTGCTTCCACTCGTTGTGCACCTTGGCTGTGAGAAGGGACCACAGGGCACCTCCTACGGTCTCTGCACGAAGGTAAGTACTCCACTTTATTATTTAGCTTGCCAACGGGACACTGTTCTATACTTTGCACAAACACTCGTGCCGTAACGGGTTTACCAAGTCTTCGTTATTTCGAAGGAGAAGGCTTGTGGTATAATAGTATTCTCACTGGTTCCTATACGTGTATCTCACATGTCACTGACACTGAATAACACTCTGTCGTTGGGTAACTATACACCGTCTCGTTGATTTTCTTTCTGCCCCCCCCAAAAAAATTATAGCTCATGAGACCACTGACTGGTATTTAGTAGTTTATGCCCAGGTTCGCTATTTGCTCCTGTATTCTCTTTCAAAACTTTATCGCGGTACATATTGCTCAAAACATTTCATTATAGAGGTTGGTCTCTGAATGTGTTCGCAGAACATACTTGCCTCTAGTACTACAGTTCGCAATCGCGATACTATCTGACATCTCACAGGGCATAAGAGAACACGTTTTCGTGAGCAACAGCACCTCCCTAACTTAGGATCGTGCTATAGACGCACTTACACATTGAAATGACACTACAAATAATGAATGCACAAAAAGTACTTATAGAAATTGTCTCCAAATGAGGCAAAATCTGTTCATGTGCTACCCGTAAGTTACTGGGTGGGGCGGGGGGGGGGGGAGAATTTCATCTTTACGTCACCCAAGATTGTAACAACGCATGGTACACATCAAAAACAAATATATATATGTGTGTGTGTGTGTGTATGTATATATATATATATATATATATATATATATTGTGAAGAATTAGAGTAAGAAAGGACTTAGGTCACGTTCGATTATATATATATATATATATATATATATATATATATATATATATATATATATATATATATATATATATATATATATATATAATCTAACGTGACCTAAGTCCTTGCTTACTCTAATTCTTCACAAAACGTTTCCAGCTCGGATTGGACAAAATATTGTAAACATAAGAGAAAATCAGTTCATACATTGCTCTAAAGCCAGCATAGATTCTTGGTACTCTCAATGCCGAAGATAAGACCAATTATTAAAACTTTCTGGTGTTGCTGAGTGTCAAGTAGTGTACATCTAAGTGATCTTGGTAATATTCTGTAACGTAGATCGTAAGTCGTAATGACGTAAGGGTAATATAGTTGCTTCTCTTCGCCGATTGAAGCCTCGTAGCATCTCGATGAACGCCGCCTGTAAAGAATTAAGGTTGTTTCGGCATTATCCAATTTCTCTGCCCGTCAGTTTCCTGTAACTTACCTCGTACATACACTCCTGGAAATTGAAATAAGAACACCGTGAATTCATTGTCCCAGGAAGGGGAAACTTTATTGACACATTCCTGGGGTCAGATACATCACATGATCACACTGACAGAACCACAGGCACATAGACACAGGCAACAGAGCATGCACAATGTCGGCACTAGTACAGTGTATATCCACCTTTCGCAGCAATGCAGGCTGCTATTCTCCCATGGAGACGATCGTAGAGATGCTGGATGTAGTCCTGTGGAACGGCTTGCCATGCCATTTCCACCTGGCGCCTCAGTTGGACCAGCGTTCGTGCTGGACGTGCAGACCGCGTGAGACGACGCTTCATCCAGTCCCAAACATGCTCAATGGGGGACAGATCCGGAGATCTTGCTGGCAAGGGTAGTTGACTTACACCTTCTAGAGCACGTTGGGTGGCACGGGATACATGCGGACGTGCATTGTCCTGTTGGAACAGCAAGTTCCCTTGCCGGTCTAGGAATGGTAGAACGATGGGTTCGATGACGGTTTGGATGTACCGTGCACTATTCAGTGTCCCCTCGACGATCACCAGTGGTGTACGGCCAGTGTAGGAGATCGCTCCCCACACCATGATGCCGGGTGTTGGCCCTGTGTGCCTCGGTCGTATGCAGTCCTGATTGTGGCGCTCACCTGCACGGCGCCAAACACGCATACGACCATCATTGGCACCAAGGCAGAAGCGACTCTCATCGCTGAAGACGACACGTCTCCATTCGTCCCTCCATTCACGCCTGTCGCGACACCACTGGAGGCGGGCTGCACGATGTTGGGGCGTGAGCGGAAGACGGCCTAACGGTGTGCGGGACCGTAGCCCAGCTTCATGGAGACGGTTGCGAATGGTCCTCGCCGATACCCCAGGAGCAACAGTGTCCCTAATTTGCTGGGAAGTGGCGGTGCGGTCCCCTACGGCACTGCGTAGGATCCTACGGTCTTGGCGTGCATCCGTGCGTCGCTGCGGTCCGGTCCCAGGTCGACGGGCACGTGCACCTTCCGCCGACCACTGGCGACAACATCGATGTACTGTGGAGACCTCACGCCCCACGTGTTGAGCAATTCGGCGGTACGTCCATCCGGCCTCCCGCATGCCCACTATACGCCCTCGCTCAAAGTCCGTCAACTGCACATACGGTTCACGTCCACGCTGTCGCGGCATGCTACCAGTGTTAAAGACTGCGATGGAGCTCCGTATGCCACGGCAAACTGGCTGACACTGACGGCGGCGGTGCACAAATGCTGCGCAGCTAGCGCCATTCGACGGCCAACACCGCGGTTCCTGGTGTGTCCGCTGTGCCGTGCGTGTGATCATTGCTTGTACAGCCCTCTCGCAGTGTCCGGAGCAAGTATGGTGGGTCTGACACACCGGTGTCAATGTGTTCTTTTTTCCATTTCCAGGAGTGTATTTCTTTTACTTTATTGTAGAAGAGACGGTATTAAGTATGCCTCATATCATGTTTACAAATCGTACCTCAGCAGTGTACTTGCACTCAAACGTGTGTATAAAGTTGAAAAATTATTTTTATTTCAGTAAGATCACACTATTTTTTTATTATTCCTAAACTCTATCTTCGGATGCACTTTACTTAGATCAGGTTGTCGTGCGTATGGTGTATAACTCACTAAACTTTCATTAGCAGCCAGAAATCATATCATCATCGCGGCATAAAAAAATTAATATCGTTTTGCTCGATAATTAATAAATAACGCCTAGTGGTGTGGACACGTCAAAAAAAAAAAATATTCTCTCTGCCAACATGGCATGTACTTGCGTGACCGTATACTTATGTACCTTAGGGAGTGCAATATTTTCTGTAACTTACCCTGTACCTTATAATCTTGAAACACAAGTGGCAAAAAAAATTTAAATCTACTTTGTTCCGAGGTCTGTGCTAATTGTTCGCTCCAGAATCCTTTGTACATAAACTTAAAACTAAAATACCACTGTGATCAGAAACTATTCCGTCAACATTCCATCAATTGACGTGTATCTCCTAGTTTGCTTGTGTACTGAGTCCACAATCACTGACAAATGTAAACAGAAGTGGTGAAATGCTCCGATTCACGTAGCTGCACAGGAAGATATGCCTACTTTAACCTAATCGTATTTCTTCTTTTTACCATAGTTTAATTATTTCACTCGTGTGCATAGATAGATACAAAGTGTGATACTTAAACATGGTGGAATTTCGTCAAGTGTCTGTGCGCATAGAGTCTTTTGATTTTACCATTGTGAGGAAACGCAAATAAATAACATCCGTCATGCGGAATATGTACAATAGTATACGGACCAGTACGTCTTATTTGCCACTTAGGGTTTATCTTGGCTGACAGAGAAGATTTCACATGGGTCTTAAGTAATACTTTTTCTCTAACCACAAATCTGGTATCACCAGGTAGCTGTTTGTCAAAATGTTTCTTACGGCGTTGAGCTTGTTCTGTAATAGAGATCAATACCTGTCTTACCTTGGATCGCCCCCACGGCTATCCATGGTCAACATTGGGGAGCATAATGAGGCCACGTTTAGTTTAACTCCCCATTATTACTGTTTGTAGATGTTTCGATCGTCACTTCTATAATATTCACCCCCGATGTATTGTTACTCCATTGCACATTGCGATCATGATTTTGTCCTGAGTTTACAGGCGTCATGTTACTTTGAGCTTGGGACTGATAGTGTTGATTGCTAATCGGGTACTGCTACTGCACATTTCGTGGGTTAGCCGTGCTGTTGCTAAATTGAGGCTGAAAATTACTGTGAGCGTTACCCCACTGATTTCCGTTACCGTTCCTATTCCAGTTTCGCCTTCGGTTACCGGAATAGCCTGAGTAGTTTCTGTCCCCATTTTTTATTTAAATCCTGGTTGCCACCGCTGCTACGGAAATTATTTTGATTGGTGTGGCTCTGTCTTGCGTCTTCATTAATTAAGTCAATAGAGTCCAAGACAGATAGAAAATACTCCAAATTGCTTTCGGGTACTTGTACTAGACTTTCCCGAATATTTAGTGGTAGTTTAGCTTCCAGAATGCGTAGGAAGCCCGTGTATGTCACTGGTTCATCCCAGAATCTTGTTTTATTTAAATATTTCTCAAAGTACTATCGGAGTGATCCAAATTTTGAATTATATTGTTCAGGGTTGAATAAGGCTTTTCTTAATCTCTCTTGCCCGCCATGTGTTTAATACTTTGAAAGAAACGCGTTTTCAAATTGTTCTAATGTCTGACAAGTTTCTGACATTTGCATCGCCCATAACGCTCCATCGCCTTGGATGTAACCCGTGACATATTGTGTCTTTTGCTGTTCCGATCACGTTCTAGGCAATACATTTTTGAATGACTTTATAAAAATTACCGGATGCACGGAATTTTTTTCCGGGATAAACACTTGGAATTGACGGTGTTTTATAAGACTCTCTTCTAACAAAACTGATGACAAAGAGAGTTCAGCTATCTGCTGTTCCCTTCTTTCGTCACGGTGTCGTTGGTTACCATACACCTCATAGTTAGGTGAATACACATGTACATTCGGGTTAGGATACTCACTGACCGCACTATCGCTCTTACCTGTGGGTATGTTGTCAAGTTCTTCTGCTGCATGTTGGTTTTGTTCTTTAATTGTACCAGGTTTCTTGTTTAGTTGCTCTACTATTTGATTCTGCTAACCTGCTAAGTCCTGTGTCAAAGTTTTCTGTATCTGGCCTATGTCAGTTTGCAGTTTAACTACAGATGTGTTTTGTGTAGTGTATACCTGCTCCATTGTGTTACTTGTTGCTTTTTGTAGCTCTGTTTCTAGAGTACGGTTTATGTTTGTGTCTTTTTCTTCTAAAAAGTCCTCGAATTGCTGTTTTTGCTGTTTTGTCAAGCTCTCAACTTGATTTACAGCTTCCTGTATTTTTGTATTGAGCTCGGTTTGCTGTACACTCATGGCATTGAAGTTTTCAGTTAACTTATTTATCTGATTTGGCACATCCTTAACTGGGGTTTTCAAATTATCAGTACCCCCATTAAGGGTTTTTACATCAGTGTCTAGCTTGTTCATTTGGTCTGTTACATTCCCTATCTGTGCTGTAACATTTGGTATCTGCGTTGTAACATTTTCCGCCTGTGCATTCATTTGGGCTGTTACATTCCCTATCTGTGCTGTGATATTTTCTATCTGCGTTGTGACATTTTCGGCCTGTGCATTCACTTGGGCTGTTACATTCCCTATCTGTGCTGTGACATTTTCTATCTGTGTATTCATTTGGACTGTTACATTCGCTATCTGTGTTGTTATTATTCTTAACATCTGCATAATGCCTGGCTCTGCTGGACCTGGTACATGTGCGGAATCCGGAACAGTTTCTGGAGTTGATATATTTTCGTCTGTCGCTTGCGACTGAGTACCACTAGTCGCTGTGAGTGCGGTATCTGTATCTGAATTGTTTTCTATCTCTGTGTCAGGTATAGGTTGAGCAACTGATTCCTCATCTGACGAATTATCCATCGTTTTGGTTTGTGATCTTAATTTCACCATAGCTGTATGTGAGCGTAAACCAGCGTGCAGCCGAACTTCACTACTATTGCGGCTCGTACTATACGTAAACAAATCACAGATGACGTCGCGTTCTTTCGCGTAATTCAGTGTAGTAAAATATGTCTCTGTTAAAACAGTAGACTGATAAATGACTTTTACGCGCTCAATCAATGAAAATGATCCGCCATTTTGTGACGCATTCACGTATATTTTACTAACAGCAATCTGCAAATCATCCAAAAAAATTGAAATTTTGAAAAAATGCGTGCTACGCTGCGGGTGTCGGAGAAATGCTATTCAGTCCCATATTTACGGTCAGCTAAAAGCGTAGTAGTGCGGTTATTCTTAACTTACGTATTTTCTTTTCCCGATCTTTTCCTTAGTAATCGGTTAATAATTCGATGCTCCGGAAGTTCCTCCTCTTTTCAAAATTTTTATTTTATGGATATATTTGAATTTTATGGGCTGATTTCATTAGTAAATTTGGTGATCTTACACGCAGTTAGCGTAACATGTAACAGAAACAATTGGTTATAGTCGCAATAATGGATGGGAAAAATTACTTAAGTATTTCCACTTAAAATATGTACTAAATTTTTCTGAAAATTAACAAACGTCATGGCACTCGGTCGCCGTTTGTAACGTGTCCTCTTATATTATTATGTTTTGCTATTGTTATTGTTAGAAAAATCTTTATTCAATCGGTCGTCAAAATTTTGAAATAATAGTTATTGTGGATGTCGCGTAATAAATATTTCGCGTGAAGCGCTGTTGCGACGCAGGCAAAGATCCATTGTGGAAACTAAGCCACTGAACATTACAAATAATGTTATTAAAGAATACAGCCGACTGACTACATCAAATAAGAGGCCACGTACATTCGCGAATGAGAGGTCAAGGGGAAAAAAGCGTTAATACTGTGTAGGAAATATAGTTACGCTTGTACACACTCAAACGTATGTGAAAATAACGAACGGGATAGAGGCACGTACATTTTGAGTGTAATCATCCCACGTGGTTTATATCAATCTGGATAAAATGAATTACAGTTAAATGCATTTATTCATCTTAGAACGTAAATGCGTGGACTTCGAAATTAAATGAAAAGAAAGACTGCAGGTTCTGAATGTCGCGGCAAATATATTGAAATTGACGGTAGTGGCCACGAAAGGAAAAAGATGAACACATTCACGTACCTCTATTGCTGAGCAGCGTCGCCGTGAAGATCGTCGCCTCCATCTAAATTCTCTGCATGAAATTAAAATAATAGTAATAATTTTCCAGAATTTCAGGAGCTGGGACTCATGGTATCACAAAAGACGAAATCGCTTTGCTTCAAAATCACTTTCATTATTTAACCCAATGTTATCAGTAAGAAATGGCACAACACTTCTTAACACTAGGACAGGATAACAGCGAAAGGTAACTTATTCTAAAACTAATAAACGAAGAGCTTAAAGCTTCTTTTGATCAGCAAATGCTTTACGCATTAATCTCTGGTAGTTGATTTAGTGTCTATATATTCACAAAAAAATTTTATAATATTCCTTTACAAGTAGCTCAAGTAGCGAAAGTTTATTATAACCATCTTGTATTTCATTGCTCACTCTGTTACGGAATTCGAAACGAGGCATTCGGATGCAACGTCTGCATGTTAGAGGTTTTACTGAGAATCACTTTCGTCATTTTGCCGTGATTGTTCGTAGATGACGCTTTGATCATTCCAATGGTATGACACAAATTTCTGCTCAGTTACTTTTCAATCTGTTTGCATGTAGAACTGATAGTGAATGAGTTGGTATTCAGGCGCTTGGCATCACAAATTCTCAGAGATCGTTCGTGTTTCTTGAGTTAGAAGCTGATTACGGGATCGAGTCTTATTCAATTTATTCACTCACTTTCCTCATCATCATCACATGCACTAAGATTAGTTTATTGTTTTACCGTAAGGTGTGTGTAGATAGCAAGTAGTTCCGTGCCTTTTACAAAAACTTCGTTTCACCTCGCATGTACTGGGAAACCATGTGGTTTATATCACAATCTAGTGACTATATTCCGCATTCTTGCTAATTATTTCCGGTCTTCCTATATAGTTTCTTTGTTACTGCTCATAAGAAATATGCATACTTGGTGTGACGCCATTATGTTAACATCTGTTTATAAAAACTCTCTTCGTCCCATCAATGGTAAATCGGTGTGCAAATAACGAAATACTTCTATCACATACTGCTCTTTCACTTCGTTAATAGTTAATATACCGATCTGTGCCCGAGAAGTTTACGACCTCATAAAGGTAGGTTTGGACGGCGTATCTGTATTGCTGATAGCTGTGGTAGACTATACTTCAATCGTACACTGCATTTTGGCTTCGTTAATTCTTAATATCCCACTTTGTGCCTGAGAAATTTACGGATGCATAAAGGTAAGTTTGGATGTCGTATCTGGATTGCCGATTGCTATGGTAGTCTGAACAGTGTGTGTATTCGTGTTACAACGATAGACGACAGTGTGTCCCACATGATAGTGAGGTTTCCCTCCATTTTCAGAAGTGGGTTGCGATTGTGTCCTTGAACTGCGCTAGGACTCTGTCGATCTGACGTAGTATTTTAGCGATAAATTTTTCGAGTTTATATTCAGTAATTACAGTCACGAGGATACATCCTCACTGCACTACTTTGTCTACAAGATGAAGGCATCCACATTCTATAATTTTTAATAGTGACGAAGTAATGGCGTCATACCAAGTAGGCATGTGTTTTATGTGCAGTAACAAAGAAATGATACAGGAGTTGTCTTTCGCGGTGGAGTGCTTCAGTAAAATTATGTGTAATTCTGTGACGAATTTCTTGAATTACTTGTTGTCAGATTGTGTTTTCATTCGAATCACATATTAGGGCACGGCGTCATGCATCAGGGCTTTATCGAACTACTCACGGCAACAGATCAGTTTTAAACACACACACACGCATAAACACTAATGTCTTACAAAATGTAATCATGTATTCTTCCGATTGTATTATATACACTTCAGTAGTAAAATTTCATGATTTGGTATCCTTCTTGGTGCTTCAGTTTTAACGGCCAGCACTGTAATTAGGATGCCAGGCACGATCTGAAGTCGCATTGACGTTGCAGTGCTAAAACATCGGCGCCTCAGTACGCTGCATCTGTGCGTTTCTGGGCACAGCTTGCCCCTTAAATGTTAATTTTGCCGTTCTGCTCAACACACTAAACAGTGCCAGTGCCCTTTTTTATACCTCCTGTAGATTAATCATCGTCATTACCCAACTTGTTTGAATGAAGTCTAGCGTTAATTGTATCAAACAGTTCTCAGTATAGTCTCAGATGTGACACTGAACAGTTATTAAGTACTACTACATGTAACCGTTAAAGCAAGTATTGTCATCGCATACTCTCTCCCGCGCTGTAAGACACTCGAGTTATGACAAACGCTTATGTCAACCCAATTTAAACAAGATGTTAGAATACACAATCCAGTCAAGTTCCATGAAATTCCAGTTTTTGACTATCAATATTATGTTAAGATTAGTTTATTTATAATGAATAGCCATATGGTGAAAGAGGAAGATCGGAGTCAAATATCTTTGAACGCTCTCACAGTTGCGGTCATCATTTACTGTGGTGAATGGTCCTTTCCGTCACCTTTCGTTATTTCCTGTAATACCATAAAAAGAAATACGTTTCACCTTCGCATTTACTGCCGAAAGCATCACGTTATGTAAATAGTGATGAATGCGTCCTTTTGCGTTTTTTTCGTGGGGATTAACAGTACAAGCATGCAGTCACGCCTTATACATGGTAGTCTCATCTACCGTAACATTCATCTACGTTGAAACAAATACATAATTTTCGTAATTCCGTATTTTTATGACTTTCTTTGCACGCCGTATGGTTTTTTTAGCAGATACAGCAGCGAGGAACAGATGCTATTCATGAACAGAGAATTCAGATAATTATTTATTCTACGTCTGATGTGAAGCAGTTAAAAATAATACATAATTTTGTTGGTGTAGTTGCTGCGTCATTTGCTAACAATAGATCTGAATGTAGAAATATATACATATATAAAAGATTTATAAACCTGTCACTCTTCAATACAATGTCTATTCAGAAGATGTTGAGCCCTGGCCACTATGAAAATCTACAAATATTATTCATCTAGCAAACACACAGAAAGGGTTCAGTGCACGACCGTTCGAACTTAAGTACACCCTCCGCTGGAACTCCGGAGAGCAGACGTTTGTATCAAAGCGCCGTAATCGTTCGTGGCAGCGTCCAAGTTCCGCGTTGACGGCTGTTACGTAGCGCGGCTGTGTAACTGGCGGCGCGCCTATTTGGAAGTGTGGCAGAATCGGATAGCAGCCGATACCGCACTTACCTTAATTCCGTAATACTTACTGCTAATGTAGAACGTAAAAAATTGTATTGCAATAAATCACTAGTTTCAGCCTGAAAAGTTTAAAGATGTAGACGAAAACTTTATATTCATAAAATGTAGACGTAGAAAATAACGCAACATAAAAGCACTGCAGTTGTTAGCGTTCTTATTCCTGCACTGTCTAAGTACTCACCCTCCTCCCACATTCTCTCTGTGTGATAGTTTACCAATGATGAATCAGCATAGTTGAATGTATGTAAATATCTCGCCAGTCAAGTTCCGGGAATATGGAAAATCTTATCGGAGCTGTAAGCATCCCTCCGGCGATCTAGGTTCTGATATTCTTCCGCTCCTTCTCGATATCCAGTAGCTCAAAATGATGCGCTATATATCTGTCTGTAGCGAATGGAATACCACTTTGATCCTCTTCTTTTTCCAGTGCGCTGCTGAAGACTTATTCCCAGAGTCATTGCGAAAGAAAGCAATAGGACTGGTTTCGGCAGATAACGAATTTCCGTTGTCCTCCTTCGAAGCGGAAAGGCTGCCAATCCAGGGATGCGATCAGCGGACGCCAATGAGGTCGCTGTAGTCAGCATCAGCGCCGCAGCCCTCGCTAAGGGCGAACTGTTCCTTTATACGACGGCTCTCCCGAAGATAAGCTCCGATGAGAAAAATACTGCTTCCACATAAAGCAGTGGCAACGTTTCTCTGCTGTCCAATAAGGTGTGTACCCTCCACTGTACTTTTATCTTGTTGATGCTACTGCTCGTAGACATCGTAGCATGGGAAACTTCGTATGCCATCAGCAAGCTAGTACGATTTTTGTTTACTGTATACTATAGCCGATTACCTGACCATTGACTCTGAGGGGTAATTACTATAGATAACGGTGTGACGTAGTGAATCACAGCACTAAAGTCTTGTTTAAGCCGGAGAAAATGGAAGTGGAGAAAAACGGGGAGCATTCGCCGACAGTTCGCCAGTGTACAGTCTGTGAACCAGCTTTTACATCGTATGGAACAAAAGAAAACACCAAATAACGAACAAAGCGTATGAACGCTGCGCTATTGTTTTTTCGCCCATAGTGTACAACACCATATACGATGCTTATTTTGATATTCAGGGTCCGACTATTTTACACAGCGAACTCACTGTTTTTACGAAATAAGAAAACTGGCGAGGAAAATAAGTATTTGTGTGTCTGAACTGTACGCAAGTGTGAAATGCATGTTGGTGCCGCCTTAACACTCAATTGCAGCTCCAGGTTTCCTTTAACATTATCTGAAAACTTAGCATGTATGTCAGCTGATCCCTTACCCCTTTCGCTGGCTTCTCATGAGAACAGAGGACGAACTTTAAAAGCATAACACTAATTGCCGAAGACAGACATGACCTGAAGAAAAGCTAGTATCTACACTCTGCCCGTAGACATTTACGTAATTGTTTCGCATTTCACTAGCTGCTGTATGTAAGATATTTTCTGATGTCTGCAAGGGCGTATGCGATGGACTTCAAGTAGTTTATTGAAGTACGTATAAGAAAAGCATATCAATAAATATAATTAATGAAATGTGAATCAAATCCGAGCATCAGATTAAAAATAGCTGATATAATATCCCGCCAAGTGAGACTTTAGCCCTCAGTTGGTTATCCATGCACATTTACGAAAAATGAACTGATAACACACTTTCATTACTCAATAGTAATTGACTAACTGTTGATACAAGGAGAAGGACGGAACAGTGGTTACGAGATTAGCAGACAGAAAATGGCGAAATCATTCCAAATTCTAGACTAAAGGGGGTAAAAGCGTCCAGCCACAGAAACGCAATCACTTCCAACAAATCTGACGAAGCACTTGAGGCTCCTGAGAAGCGAAACTCCCCATCATATCCCCCTCGAATTTAGTGGTAAGATGGCGCAGTGGATATCCCATCAAAAGCCGAACACAGACCAAGCATGAAAGCAGGAAGGAGGTGTACGGATCTGTGAAAGAAAGCAAAATGCAAACAGTGAACGGTCCAAGCTCAAGAAGTGCAATGCTGAGCGTCGTGGTTAAGAAGTCACTGTTTTGGTTCAAATGGCTCTAAGCACTATGGGACTTAACATCTGAGGTCATCAGTCCCCTAGACTTAGAACTACTTAAACCTAACTAACTAAGGACATCACACACATCCATGCCCGAGGCAGGATTCGAACCTAAGACCGTAGCAGCAGCGCGGTTGCGGACTGAAGCGCCTAGAACCGCACGGTCTCGCTGGCCGGCACGGAACCAATTTGATCGCCGCTCGGCCACAGCGCCGGCTCACGGTGTTGGATTATAAAGTGAAAGAACCGTGTTCAAAACTCCTCCGTGCCATTTGCTTTTATTTATTTATACGTCTTGACAGCCGGTCGGAGTGGCCTTGCGGTTCTGGGCGCTACAGTCTGGAACCGAGCGACCGCTACGGTCGCAGGTTCGAATCCTGCCTCGGGCGTGGATGTGTGTGATGTCCTTAGGTTAGTTAGGTTTAATTAGTTCTAAGTTCTAGGCGACTGATGACCTCAGAAGTTAAGTCGCATAGTGCTCAGAGCCATTTGAACCATTTGAACGTCTTGACAAAGCACAGAGAAACTGTGTAACTGTGAAATTTTCAGTTCATTTGTTGCGGCTTATGTGACAAACTAATATATTTTCATCATCTCCTTGGGAGTGACCACGCCAAATCTACAGTTCTCGGGGAGAACGTTTAAATTGATTTAACCAGTAATAAAACACTTTAAATCTTGGTCCAGCGTCCTTACGAATTTATAAATTCGGTTTCCATTATCGGCACAGGTTATTTGTCTCTATCAATCAATGAAACGCGTACACTGATCCTTTAGGTTCGCTAACAACACACCAATATGCATGCAGGCAGTTTTTAAAATTGAAAAAAAAAAAAAAAAAAACGTTGCAATCAACACCAATGGTCACAGCACAAAAAAAGAGAGTTACCACAATTTAGTGTAGATTTACCAGACTTTTCAGTTCATTCTTATATTTACAGGTACTGCTGCTTTTGAGTAATTGTTCCTCACTAGCTCTCATCTGTAAGGAGCTGACGCTAAGAAGATAAGTGATAAAGTTGAAAACGAAATTTTTTGGAAGAAAGTTAAAACATAAGGCTGATATAAAATCACGAGTCCCATCATCATCATCATGATCTTCATCATCATCATCATCATCATTTAAGACTGATTATGCCTTTCAGCGTTCAGTCTGGAGCATATTTTGGAGCATAGCCCCCTTATAAAATTCCTCCATGATCCCCTATTCAGTGCTAACATTGGTGCCTCTTCTGATGTTAAACCTATTACTTCAAAATCATTCTTAACCGAATCCAGGTACCTTCTCCTTGGTCTGCCCCGACTCCTCCTACCCTCTACTGCTGAACCCATGAGTCTCTTGGGTAGCCGGCCGCGGTGACCGTGCGGTTCTGGCGCTGCAGTCCGGAACCGCGGGGCTGCTACGGTCGCAGGTTCGAATCCTGCCTCGGGCATGGGTGTGTGTGATGTCCTTAGGTTAGTTAGGTTTAAGTAGTTATAAGTTCTAGGGGACTTATGACCTAAGATGATGAGTCCCATAGTGCTCAGAGCCATTTGAACCATTTTTTTAGTCTCTTGGGTAACCTTGCTTCTCCCATGCGTGTAACATGACCCCACCATCTAAGCCTGTTCGCCCTGACTGCTACATCTATAGAGTTCATTCCCAGTTTTTCTTTGATTTCCTCATTGTGGACACCCTCCTGCCATTGTTCCCATCTACTAGTACCTGCAATCATCCTAGCTACTTTCATATCCGTAACCTCAACCTTGTTGATAAGGTAACCTGAATCCACCCAGCTTTCGCTCCCATACAACAAAGTTGGTCGAAAGATTGAACGGTGCACAGATAACTTAGTCTTGGTACTGGCTTCCTTCTTGCAGAAGAGAGTAGATCGTAGCTGAGCGCTCACTGCATTAGCTTTGCTACACCTCGCTTCCAGTTCTTTCACTATGTTACCATCCTGTGAGAATATACATCCTAAGTACTTGAAACCGTCCACCTGTTCTAACTTTGTTCCTCCTATTTGGCACTCAATCCGTTTATATTTCTTTCCCACTGACATTACTTTCGTTTTGGAGATGCTAATCTTCATACCATAGTCCTTACATTTCTGATCTAGCTCTGAAATATTACTTTGCAAACTTTCAATCGAATCTGCCATCACAACTAAGTCATCTGCATATACAAGACTGCTTATTTTGTGTTCACCTATCTTAATCTCACCCAGCCAGTCTATTGTTTTCAATATATGATCCATAAATAATATGAACAACAGTGGAGACAGGTTGCAGCCTTGTCTTACCCCTGAAACTACTCTGAACCATGAACTCAATTTATCATCAATTCTAACTGCTGCCTGACTATCCATGTAAAGACCTTTAATTGCTTGAAAAAGTTTGCCTCCTATTCCATAACCTCGTAGAACAGACAATAACTTCCTCCTAGGAACACGGTCATATGCCTTTTCTAGATCTATAAAGCATAGATACAATTCCATGTTCCACTCATAAAATTTCTCCATTATTTGCCGTAAGCTAAAGATCTGGTCCTGACAACCTCTAAGAGGCCTAAACCCACACTGATTTTCATCCAATTGGTCCTCAACTAATACTCGCACTTTCCTTTCAACAATACCTGAGAAGATTTTACCAACAACGCCGATTAAAGAGATACCTCTGTAGTTGTTACAATCTTTTCTGTTTCCATGTTTAAAGATTGGTGTGATTACTGCTTTTGTCCAGTCTGATGGAACCTGTCCCGACTCCTAGGCCATTTCAATTATCCTGTGTAGCCATTTAAGACCTGACATTCCACTGTATTTGATGAGTTCCGACTTAATTTCATCCACCCCAGCTGCTTTATTGCACTGCAATCTATTGACAATTTTCTCCAATTCCCAAATGTGATCCTATTTCCATCATCATTCCTATCCCATTCTACCTCGAAATCTGAAACATTACTGATCGTATTTTCACCTACATTGAGCAACTCTTCAAAATATTCCCTCCATCTGCCCAAGGCATCCACAGGATTCACCAGCAGTTTTCCTGACCTGTCCAAAATACTTGTCATTTCCTTCTTACCTCTCTTTCGAAGACTGCTAATTACACTCCAGAATGGTTTTCCAGCGGCTTGACCCATAGTCTCCAACCTGTTTCCAAAGTCTTCCCAAGATTTCTTTTTGGATGCTGCAATTATCTGTTTGGCTTTGTTTCTTTCTTCAACATAACTTTCTCTGTCTACCTGAGTTCTAGTATGTAGCCATTTTTGATACGCCTTCTTTTTCCTTTTACAGGCTGCCTTGACTGTGTCATTCCACCAAGCTGTTTGCTTCATCCTACTTTTACACACTACTGTTCCAAGACATTCTTTAGCCACTTCTAGTACTGTGTTCCTGTACCTTGTCCATTCCTTTTCCAATGACTGTAATTGACTACATTCAACTAACTTGTACCTTTCTGAGATCGCTGTTATGTACTTGTGCCTGATTTCCTTATCCTGAAGTTTCTCCACTCTTATCCTCCTACATATGGACCTGACCTCCTGCACTTTCGGCCTCACAATCCCAATTTCACTGCAGATTAAATAATGATCAGTGTCATCAAAGAATCCCCTCAATACACGTGTGTCCCTCACAGCCTTCCTGAATTCCTGATCTGTTATTATATAGTCAATGACAGATCTGGTTCCCCTGCCTTCCCAAGTATACCGGTGAATGTTCTTATGTTTAAAAAAGGAGTTTGTGATTACTAAGCCCATACTGGCACAGAAATCCAAGAGAAGTTCCCCGTTCCTGTTGGCCTCCATATCCTCTCCAAATTTACCCATAACCTTTTCATACCCTTCTGTTCGATTTCCAATCCTGGCATTAAAATCACCCATGAGCAGAACACTGTCCTTGTCCTTCACTCTAACTACTACATCACTGAGTGCCTCATAAAAACTATCCATCTCATCTTGATCTGTCCCTTCACAATGCGAATATACTGACACAATCCTAATTTTCTTGCTAGACACTGTCAAATCTATCCACATCAGTCGTTCGTTTACATACCTTATTGCAACTACGCTGGGTTCCATTTCTTTCCTGATGTAAAGCCCTACACCCCATTGTGCTATTCCTGCTTTGACTCCTGACAGGTAGACCTTGTATTCTCCCACTTCCTCTTCTTTCTCACCCCTTACCCGAATGTGACTAACAGCTAAAACGTCCAGCCCCGTCTTACTTGCAGCCTCTGCCAGTTCTACCTTCTTCCCAGAGTAGCCCCCTTTGATATTAACAGCTCCCCATCTCATTACCATTTGTTTGCCAAGTCGTATCTTAGGAGTCCCTGGTTTGTCAGTTAGAGGTGGGACTCCGTCACCTCCAAAGGTCCGAGGCATTTTGCTCTGATTGTTGCCAGCATCATATTTAAAGTACCAGGGAAGCAGGTTGCTAGCCTTACTTGCCCCGAGTCCCATTGGGTTTTACCCCTAACGGTTGAGGGACGAACCGGTGGATTTGGTAGTCTTTGCCGTCTGAGCACAAAGGTGACCACGACTCAGAATATGTCCGAGATGGCCAGCCTTCTTCCAAAGTAACTGGTATCCCGACTGTCGGGACCACTTACTTGGCCACTCATAAGTTGCCCGTGGTTCATGAACTAGGACATGACTGCAGGAACCCACACCATGAACCACGAGTCCCATATTTTTTAAAATCAATTTGAGCCTCCTATGGTCCACATAAATAACTACTTGTAATTTAACTACTGCTGTTGTTTCCGAATTTCTAATCAATTTGTTCCAGTTTCCTTTTTTGGTTTCCTCTGGAGACCCGTTTCTAAAATTTTCTTTCTAAACATATCTTTGTTTAGAATTTCTTATCCTTTACTCTTCGCCTCTTTCACATCACTTCTAATTTCTTGGAGCCACTTGCACCTTGAAGAGTTTTTTCGACTGACGTGTTCAAATACTCTCTTTCACAATCTGTTTTCGTTCATCCGAACCAGATGGCCGTAAAATATCATTCTCCATTTTCTCAACGCTACATTTAGTTGATCACTTTTCTTGTGCAGGCTTTCATTATTCCTGTTCCTATATTCACCGTTGTGTTTTATTTCTCCAATATTTTTACTTAGGATTTTCCTCACTTTCTTCTCTAAGCTTTGTGTGTCTCCGGGCTTAGTCAACTCCGGAAATTAGGCTGGGTGTAATTATTTGGATTTTATTACTTTAATATAGTGGCGCAAAACTGCGTGAGAAAAAATAGATCTCTTATTGGACTCATATATGTCAGGCCAAGAACATTTCCATCTTCCTTACGCTGAATTTATTAGCTTCGTCATACAGCTGTTAATCTGTATTATTTAAGCAATATATTTAAATTTCTTGGGTATTATTGTTTTGAATCTGTGTTCATGAAATCTGAAGTATGTCTTATATTTGTCATACGTTCTGTTTTAATGAGTACGATATTTGAGAACCCCACTACTTTTCAAAATGTTGATTATTCTTAGTGTGTTCGGATACAATTCCAGGATCGTTGGTAAAGCTAAACACTGAATTCTTAGACTCTCGTTTTTAAAAGACCAATTGGACGTATATGTTTACGCCACACTTTTTTTCTTCCCATTCTAGGATCACCTGTTAAAGAGACAACTGAACAAAGTAGGCGATACACCATGTTCTAGTCTAAAACCTCTTGGCATCTCGAAAACTTCAGTATTTTAATATATTTAAAAACGTGAACAACTGCTACCTTGCAGTACTTAACATTTTACAGCCTCATACGCATTTAAAATAAAATTAAGATCCGTACAAAATATCTCCAACCGATCGTCCATCATTTTTAGTGTAAAAACTCGATTACGTCAATAGCCAATTACTTGAAGTTAGTCATAAATAGCTGTAAATGTTATCCTAAAACACGGTTCACGTTAACAGCACTTTTTAGAGAAATCCCGTATGGCTTTTGATCAGAAAACAACATTGTCCACACGTTTTCAACAGGCTTTCGTTAGTCTGAACCGTAACTTCATTAGAGCACATCTTTTGACGTATAGCGTTATCGTTTCTTCCAAATTAATTTAGCAGCGTGACATTCTCTGAGTGCCGTGTGCACAGTTAGATAACCGTCGATAGCATATACGAACGTCCCTACATGTTAGCCGGAGGACGACCCATACTTCAGACACGTATGAACGTGTTATACTATTGTTCGTTAATAGTTAAGAACATAAGTTAGCTGTCAACGTAATGGACCAAAGATACACCATGCATAAACAAACACCGTTAGGGCAAGCAGGAAGTGGAATACACAAATTTATATACCAATTAACCTCGTTACGGAATTAGTTCAATGGCTGCCGAAAGTAGGCAGTAGTACTGGCATAGCTTTGCACCGCTCCAAAGCTTCGCTTAACTTTTAGGTACGTTTCCCATCAGTAGCGATAGTGATGTTTGTTGTAATTCCTTACCTTATCAGTCCAGCTGTTCTGAAGATTCTTCCGTAGCAGCGATTCACAAACGCTTCGATTCCCTCCTGATCCTGTTTCCCACTCTTCATGATTCACTGCCATACAATGTCGTTTTCAAAACATACATTCTCAGAAATTTCTTCCTCAAATTAAGCCTGATGTTTAATACCAGTAGACTTCTCTTGGCCAGGAATGCCCTTGTTGCCAGTGCTAGTCTGGTTTTTATTTCCTCCTCGCTTCTACCGTCATGGTTTTTTTCTTTTTTTTTCTTCCAAGAAATAGAATTCCGTAACGTCCTCTAATTCGTGATCTATAATTTTCATGCTAAGTTTGTTCCTACTCTCATTTCTGCCACTTCCCATTAGTTACGTCTTTATTCGATTTACTGTCAGTGCATATTCTGTACTCATTATACTGTCCATTCGACCCATAAAACCCTGTAATTCTTCTTCTCTCCTACTGAGGAGAGCAGTGTTGTCAGCGAATCTTGTCATCGGTATTCTTTCTGCCTGAGGTTAAATCCTACCCTTGAACTTTTTTTTTATTTCCGTCAGTGCTTCTTCGATGTATCTACTGAACAATAGCGGTGAAAATCTGCCTCCCTTTTTAGCCGTAGTTGTGTCCGGCTCTTCGAAAAGCGCGCCAGGCGGAGTGCTATTGCTTCGCGTCTAGTGTTTGCGGTGGCGCTTTCGGTTTTGCGCCCTGTTTGGATCGCTACCGCCCTCTGGCGGGAGATGGAGCAAGTGTACGGTCGCGTGACGATCGTGGAGTACGTATTGGGCGGTGACCGAGAGATGGTGGCGCGAGCGGGATCCTGCTGCTGGGGGTCGTCAACTGCTCGCCACGTGCTTTGGCCGACCTCTTGGCTGTCAGGGGCGAATTCTGTCTTACCCGTATGTACGTGGCTTATAAAGCGTAGAAGCTGTGGTGCAGGAGATCAGCGCGTGGGACCGTATGTCTTCTTATCCGCCGTTGAAACCACTGGCAGCGGTTGGCTCTGACGAGCATTTGGAAGAGCGACGTTTTCCCGGCGCTGGGGGTGGAGTGTGAGAAGTTGAGTACTGTTTTTATGTAACAGTTATATGTTTTCAAGTTCTAGTGAAGTGTATGGGTTTCTTCACCAGTGGTTTTGTTGGGGTCGTCCAACCGCAGTTTTCGTTTGCCTGTCCGCGGGAATGTGGTAGTTGCTTCTTGGTCGCGCTGTTTTCATTCACACCTCGATTCGGTGATGTAGGGTCGGTGTCGCGGGTCTGTGGTTCGGAGTCTGTGCAGGCACCGCCCTTGCTACATCTTCTGGTTTTGAGAACTCGGGGAGGTGGCCGCTTGTAATGGAAGTTTTGGGGCTGATCTGCTATGGCCCTGTAGACCACCAGTAACTGTTCCGCCTATTGTGATTTGGGCCCCTTTACACGTGTCGCTCCCTCACTGAGCTAAGGAATTTTTTTTTTTTTTGGGAGATGCCTTTAATGTGAAGGTTTGTGTGCTGGCTTATTTACATTTATCTTGTAACAAATATAAGTTATGTGGCTCGCGAGAGAACTATTTTTGCTGAGTACAAGCTAGCTACTTAGTTTTTTTAAAATTGTTCCCTTATTGATATAACAACTTTAAAATCTTCTTACTGCTGTTAACGTCAAACCTTGCAATATCCTTTACATAGAGCTATTTTTAAAAAGGGTTTTTACTGTTGTCTTTATAATGTGTGTGTGTGTGTGTGTGTGTGTGTGTGTGTGTGTGTGTGTGTGTGTGTGTGTTTTAAGTTAAAATCTCATTATTGGCAAGTTGTTAATATCATACCTGGAAATCTCCTTTTCATAATGAAAACTGTCAAGCTATTTGAAATTATTTTTTTCAAACAAGTGCCAGACTTAAAATTTTATTATTGAGAAAGTTTAAAATAAACAGGTATCTTTAGCAGTGTGTTATTTCACCAGCACCTCCTGGCCCCTACTTCCACGATAACGTTTTGGAATAAAATGTGTACTCTAGTTGTTTGTGAACCGCCCTAATTGACGGTTCATTACTGGTAGCAGAACGTGGTTGTACGTTCGCTACCTGGTCCTCTTGAGTTGCTGGTGGAAGTTTTTTAGTTAGTATTTATTAATATTTTGTTTAATTTTGTTTGTTCACATTTACTTAGTGTATATTCTAGGGTGTGATGGCGGTGAGGGAGTGCCCGGGCTTAGGATTGCTCCGGCGCGAGCAGCTTTTGTACGAAATTAAAATTCGTGGGATTGACAAGGAGGGCACGGTTCCAGTGCTGGCCGCATGTTTACGAGATTTCTTGCAGCGGCCTGTTGTTACTAAGGAAGTCATTGGTCTGCTGGCGGGCGTAGCCGTGGCCGTTGAGGCGATGGGTGAGCTGGAAAAGTCTCTTAGTTGGTTTTCAGTAGATCATCGTAGCCGGAAACAACTTACTAGATTACGTGCACATTTGGTGCATAATTCTAACTGGATTTCTGACGTAGAGCAAATAGGTTCGAGTGACACTGATCGTAAGATCGTTTCGGAGTTGCAGCAGAAGGTGGCTGCGTTACAGCTAAGCTTAGCTTGTTTAGAGTTTGGTTCTGAGGAATTCAGTGGGCAGGTCTAACCGGATCGGGCCCAGGCGGGGATCTTGCCTATTGTTCAAAACCAGAAGATGGAAGGTAGTTTTGTACCTTTTGCTAAATTACCTAACCCGATTGGACTTCTTTTGAAGGATATAGGAGAGTTAACTGTTAATTCTTTGAGTAAGATCGAGGTGGTACTTCGGTTGGTGGTTCACTTTGAACAGCACGCCCTTCTAGCTTTACTCTACCCTTTAGCCAAAGGGGGTCTTAGAGATCTTGTTTCCAGAGCTCTCGCTGAACAGATGTCCTTGCTTCAGCTTAGGCAAAAGATTATTAGTGAGAGACTTACTGCGGGCTTTAGGAAGCATTTAGTATCACTACATTTGGAGGGTACAGGGAGAGTGCGAGAGCCTACAGCAGTATGTGGAGAGGGTGAAAGTTGCCTCACAAGCGCTATTGGTCGATATGTCTGAGGACCAGTTGGTTTCTGTGATTTTGGAAGCGATGGCTGCTGAAGATAAATTGCATTTTATCTTCAAATACCCTCCGGTTACATGGGAGGATTTGCGTGGAGGAATAGTCACGGCGTCTGCCTTAAAGTTGCTAGAGGAAACAGGGGGCGCAAGGGTTTCTAGGCCCGTAAAAGAACTTGTGGTGGCCGAGGAGCGCGGTCGGGGTAGAACCACCGGGGTTGAGACAAGACAATGTTTTCGTTGTGGTGAGGGTGGTCATTTAGTTCGGGATTGTCCTGTTCCCCGTTGTAGTAGGAGTAACAAATGACATAAGGGAAAGCGGCGCGACTTGTTTGGTAAATTTACAGCTTGTTGTGGGCGTGCCGTCGTAGCAGAGTCCAGACCGCGTCTTCCCTATATTTGTGTTAAACTTAACCACGAACCCATTTGCGGCTTGTTGACTTCTGGTAGCACGTACTCACTTAGTGAGGCTTGGTTTTTGGAGTTCGGCCACCTTACTAAACTTAAACCCGAGAAGATCCCGCTTCGGAGATGTCGTGTCGCTAATGGTCATGTGTTGACTCTGGTGGGGTGGATTAAGGCTAGTGTTTCGGTAGGGCAGTTTTCTGGGCCAATCACCTTCGCTCTCGTGAGGCGTTTGCCAGTGAACCTGGTTGTTGGCTGTGACTTTAGTTCTAAAACGCAGCTGGTGTTCGGTTATTCTGGTGGGCTTTTCATCTTTAATTTTGCTCCTCTGGAGAAGTTTGGTCTCTGTGAATGTTGGGAGGCGTTGTCGTCGGTGGTCCCTGCGTTTCCGGTAGCTTCTGTTGAAGGGGATATTAGCCACCTTTCGTTCTAGCAAGGTCGGCAGGTGCGTGAGTTATTAGGAGAGCTTCCGGATTTACTGAGAGATAAACTGGGGGTGAGTAACATTCTGGAATACGACATTCATTTGACAGATGACGTTTATTAGGCAGTCCCCGTACCGGTCGTCTCCTCCCGAAATGAGAATACTAAGAGGGAAGGTACGTAAAAATGTTATACCAGGGGGTTATTCGTCCCTCCGCATCTCCGTATGCCTCCCCGATATTTCTGGTCCTCAAAAATCAAGGGGGGGGGGGGCGGGGGATTTCAGGCCGGTAGTAGACTACCGGCGTATTAATGAGTCATTTTGGAATCAGTACACTTTCCCGACCTCCAGAACTCCGTTACTTGGTTTGCTGGCGCGATTTGATTTACTGTACTTGATTTGAATTTTCCTTTGACGGAAAATTGTAAGTATGTTACTGCCTTCTGTACCGATTGGAAACTGTATGAATTCAATCGCGTTCCATTCGGTCTTGCTACTGGGGCTGCTGTTTTGACCCTTTTATTAGATAATGTGTTGGGCCATTTTAAGTTATGTGGCGTCTGCAAGTATTTAGACGATCTAGTTATAGTAGGTCATTTGAAGAACATTTGCTTCAGGTCCTGGCTAGGCTCCAGACGGCCGATCTAACAGTCAAACCATCTAAGATTACGCAGGCGAAACCACAAATTTCCTTTTTGGGCCATATTGTTTCGGGGCAGTCAGTCCGGATCGATCAGGATCGCACGAAAGCCTTGCGCGCCTTGCCCCCCTCCTAAGGATAAGCGGGGAGTGGCAAAGTTCATTGGTATGGTGAACTATTTTAGGCGTTTCGTTCCGGATTTTGCCTCCTTAGCCGCACCCTTGAATCAACTCCGTAAGAAAGGTGTTCGTTTTGTTTGGGGTCCCACTCAGCAGGCTGCCTTTTAGCAGATTAAAACGGTTATTGCCAACCGCTGGTCCTTGGCGTTCCCGACTTTGAAAAACCCTTTGTTGTGCAAACGGACGCGTCAAATGCTGGAGTTTCGGCTATTCTTTCACAAGAGTCGGAGGACCATAGACAGCCTTTGGCTTGTGCATCTCGTAGGCTAAATGACGCTGAGTCGAAGTACTCAGTGTACGAGTGCGAGGCGTTAGTTCTCTTTGCTTTGGAGAAATTTCGTTTTTATCTGGAGCATAAGCCTTTCCAGCTCTTGACTGATAATCAGGCTTTAAGTTGGGTCCTGGCCAGACCACGCAAGACGGGACGGATCGCCCGGTGGGCCGTGAGGATCTCGGCTTTTAAGTTCACGGTCAAACATATTAGGGGTACCGAGAATGTGGTGGCGGACGCCCTTAGTCGAAGGTTTGACCAGCAGCACGAGGGTTCGGGTGTCGGACAAGATTAGTCACAAGTAGTTCAGACCATGGTCTTGGGCAAGGTACCCCAGCTGTTCGGAGATCTTGCCGAGAATCAGGATCAGGATTCCCCAATAGCACTGATTAAGCAACGGGTGAAGTCGCGCGAGTTAGTTTGGGGATATAGTATTAGGGAAGGAATTTTATGTAAAGAAGTGGATCGAGATCGTCATCCCAGGATCTGCTTGCCCTAAGTGTTGATTCAATGTTTCGGTATTATCATTGTACCTTTGGGGGTGGGGGGGTCATTTGGGCACGTATAAAACTATTCAAAGGATTAAGCAGTATGTTACGTGGCCTCACCTTGAACGGGATGTTGAACAGCTGGTAGCTAAGTGTCACTTATGTCGGGCTGCGAAACCTTACAGTGCCATGCGTCTATTCTCCTTGTAACCTCCCCACAGAAATATTAAATTAAATGAACCAGGTGTAACCTGCCCATAAAATAATATAAAAATGTGAATGTTTAATATTGTAACCTCTAAACAAAATTGGCTCCCATTTATAATTTCTGTGCAGAAATGCATTCACTTGTAATGTTCCCACAAAATTCTTTTCTCATTTAATGTTAAGTTCGAAACAGAAAAATTCCTAAACACCAAAATAATAAAAAATTTAGTAACCTGGTAAATTTTATGACGACAGCAGCGCTGCGCCACGGCCCTGTATTCTGATTAAAAAAAGCAAAAATTCTTACCTCAATAAAAACTGCAAATGTATCTGCTCTTACATAAAAAAAATTTCGACACAGCTCCGTGCAATGCTGGCCTATGCTTTATGATTCATGAAAGGAAAGATAATCCATTGAATAAAATCTTTAAATTGAATTGAATGTTGTTTTTTAAATTACTTTTTTAAAAGAAATTGAATGACAGTTGACATACATTAGATATGCGCCAGGCTGCTTCATTACCTTCTACAATAATACTCATCCTCCAGAGTCCCGACACGCGCAGACACGCGCAGACACGCGCAGACACGCGCAGACACGCGCAGACACGCGCAGACACGCGCAGACACGCGCAGACACGCGCAGACACGCGCAGACACGCGCAGACACGCGCAGACACGCGCAGACACGCGCAGACACGCGCAGACACGCGCAGACACGCGCAGACACGCGCAGACACGCGCAGACACGCGCAGACACGCCTTAAGTCTTGCCTGTTGCAGGCAGCACATACATCGCATACCTCTTACATCCTCCGAGCGTGAGAACAACGCTATGGATCGTTTATGTATTACGTGGGTCTGTTGCCTCGGTCAAAGAGGGGCTATATCTTACCAACATTTCTGTTTTCGGTCCACCTAAGTCTGGTCAGTGATAATGGTGCCGCCTTTGTTTCGGCGAAGTTTAAGGCCTTTTGTTTTGGGAATGGTGTTAAACATATAACCACTACCCCATATTACCCTCAGGGATCTTTCGCAGAGCGGGTGAATAGGAACATGAAATCAGCCCTTACAATTTACCATCAGGGTAGTCCGAGTAGGTGGTATTCCAGTTTACCGTGGATCAACTTCGCATTTAATACGATACGGCGGTACACGAGGCGTTGAAAGTTTCTCCAGCTCCTTATTGTTCGCCCATCCAGTCAATTCCTTCTTGTCAAACTTGTGGCGGATTCAAGAGCTAATCCCCGAGCGGGTAACCCCTCGTCTGATTAAGAAGAATTGGAATCGGGCGCGCCGAAATATTGCTGCCGCTCATGGTGGACAAGCTTTGAGATATAATCGCAATCGTCGGCCTTAGAAAGGTTAGCCAGGCGATCAGGTTTATATCAGGAATTTCTCTGGCTGGGGGAAGGGGCGAAGGCAGAGTGAGCTAATTCACTACCCACTTTTTGGACCCTTGTACCATCCTTCGGATTCTGGGTCCGATTAACCTGCTGGTTAGGCATAATCAGTTGGGGGAGGTTGAACTGTAGTTGTCCGGCTCTTCGAAAAGCGCGCTAGGCGGAGTGCTTTCGCTTCGCATCTAGTGTTTTGGCGCTTACGTGGCCTGTCCATTAATTTATTCCAGATATTTTCGTCATATTGGATACGCTAGTTTGAATTTCCCAATTTTGATAGAAAATCGTTATCAGAAGGGTCAAAACCCCATCATGCCCATATTGGAGCAGATTTTAAACTTTTGGCTAAGTTTTCAGGATTGTGCCACACTGTGCATCGCGTAACTTACTCCGCGCGCTGTACAATGTTAGGAGTGCGGGTATTCTGGCAGCAGCCGTGCGTGAGAGTCAGCGCGACGCTGCGGAAACTACGAGGCACGGTCGAAAGGAACGTTTTAAGTGTAACAGACATAAAAGTACGCTACAACAGCGACTCAAACTTTACAGTGAGGCACGGTGAAGCACACGCAAATTTCAACGACAATCGCGGGCGTCTGACAGCGGTCCCGTTGGACTCGCTCCCGGCGGGACTTAACGAAAGAGGCGGGGCGACACGCGTGGCTTCCGACTTGCACTTACACGCGGAAAATCGCCTTACCGACTAAGCCGAGCCCCGTGTTAGCCCGGCCCGGCGGCCGACCCCTGCACCTGCTCTTACCGAAAGAAAGCGTCTAATCCTGGCAAATGTCTAAGGGCTCCGCAGCGCCGGGAAGTCTCGATCGCTGACAACATTGTTAATACGGCTGCTGGGAGTTAGCAAAGGAAACAGGGGTTAAGTTTCCTTTTAGCGCTGAACAAATACGAAATTGTGGGTCTTGGCAGGATGGTGTACAACTTGCAATTTTCAATGCAGGTCTTGTCCTGTTACTCGTATATGCAGACATTGTCTACTTAAAGAATCTGAAAAAAGGTGGCAGCTCTTTGCAGGAGACAAGGAAAAGTGGAGTGCTTAGTTACTGCATTCAGGAGGCCAACGGTTCAAATCAACGTCTGGCCATCATGTACAGATTTTCCATGGTTTCCCTAGGTTGCTCCAGGCAAATGTTAGGATGGTGCCGCTACCTTAAACATTCCTTACTTGTGCTCCATCTCTAGTGACCAGGATGCCGACGGATTTAAAAACACAAATTTTCTTCCTATTTCCATTTACCTATTGTAAAATAGTGCAGAGCACAAATTGTTGCGTCTTCGTTATCCACATTAGCGTGAAGCTACTAGTTGTTACCAGAGTAAATTAGAGTTGTGCCAAGAGGGGTGAAAATATTTTGGTAACTGATGCTGGTTGAAGTACCGCTGAATTCTTATGAATTGTCAGGTGAATTACGGTATCGCAGGAGAGAGTTAAATTTTGTTGTTGTGACCAAAGTCCTCTTGAGAGACGGTGATTTCACCGTTGTATAGCAGTCGTAAGCTGTTTGTATTGTCCTGCGTATCTTTGTCTATGTCGTAGTTAGCTGTGTATGGTTGTGTTGTACGTTATTAATGGTTTAGTGGGTGGGGGAGGTCGCTGATAGTACAGGCCGCTCTTCCAGTGGCAATTGCTTGTCTGTTATTCGGTGTGATTCTATGAGCTCATTCCTACAGTTATTACATCTGATAATAGTTCTCTTCGTTTAAATCTACTTGTAAAGTCATTTGGGCTGAGTGAGATTGTCTAAGAAATAGTTGGATTTGCCTGAAACAGATACTTTTATTATATTTTCTTATAATTTGAATAAGAACTTTTACTGTATATGCATTTGGACGAGATATTATTTATTTCCAGCTTTTTTGTGATTCGTATGCGCCCATGTTATATGATCTTTAAAATGAGCCCGCGCTCGTGCATCGCCCAGCCTAAAACCCACGTCATCCAAAATCAAAAGTACGGAATAGCAATTTTCATTATGGTTACGGGTAGCAGAGTATGTGATTACTTCTCGTTTTATTTATTACAAAGTACAGAATAAATATTTAATTAGTCTTCACAATGGCTGTAGACATTGTGGGAAGCTCATCTACCATGTAAGAGAATTGAACTTAAATGTTCTACCTGACATTGAGCAAATAACTACTGGATTTTTAGACCAAAGTACCACAAGTAACACATGTATGAGATAGTACTTGACTGTCCATTTACTTCGTTTTGACTATGAAAATTGCATTAAGCGATTACACGATTTTTCGTTTCCACGTAAAGGTTTATAGGTTTAAAAAAGGTCATGTAAAACGGGCACACGCGCACGCACACAGGGGGGGGGGGGGGGGGGGAGAGAGAGAGAGAGAGAGAGAGAGAGAAAGTAAAAATTAACAAAATAGCGAAGGCAGTCATCTAAGTAAACTGACACATCAGATATGAAAATAGTGTAATGTGATGTTAGGAAATCGCAGCGAATCTGCCCAAAAACTGTTTCTAGGAGAAAACTACATGAGCTTAGAGTAATGAATTAGATGCCTAGTGTAAGTGCCTATCCATTTTATTATAAAGTAATTAAGTCACGTAAATAAATCAGAGTTGATATTGCTATTGTTCTCAGTGCTATGCATATACTTATCGTACTTCTGCGAAAGAACAGTGATAATTTACTTTCTGTTGAATCCATTAGATAGTGGAATTTTCAGATAAATATTTCAACGACAATTTTCGGCTGCAACTGCAGCGTGCAGAATACCATCGCTGAACGAAAAGAGAAAATCGTAAATGTTTCGTTCAAATGGCTGTGAGCACTATGGGACTTAACATCTATGGTCATCAGTCCCCTAGAACTTAGAACTACTTAAACCTAACTAACCTAAGGGCATCACACAACACCCAGTAGTAAAGGTTTTTTTACGAAACATTAAAACGAACGAAATATCGGAGACAGAGATGCTTGCAGACTTCGTAAAGTATTTACGTGAGATATTTTTCTGTAAATTAACGTCAAATAGCGACAGTCTGGAATTCCAAATGACCAGATTTAGTCTTTTCGGTCTCTTAAGCTCGTAAATAGATTTATTATTTTTATTGTTTTGTGATTTGCCTTGTGAAGTGAAGCTCATAATTATATATGTGGTGAACAAAAATTCGCACTCTCGGATCCCAAAGTGCTGTTCCTTGCTTACCAACAGTACATAAATGTCTGTAGCTAAGTTGTATATTGTCGATAGTAAACGGACGTCATAGACAACTCGGCAACACTGTACGCATATGCGATCAGTCACCTTTAACTGAGCAGCGGGCAGGGTTTGCGATACAATCCTAGAGTTAGTGTGTTCAGTTTTTCTTGGTGTACCATTTTTTCATTTTATTCTAGATTGCGTAATGCGGTACTTGGCTTCTTAATAGTTATATGGCAATTACAGCAATTCCACGAAACACGTGCCATTATCTAACCCCAACAAGGGAATAAGAGTGCAATCGTTTCTGTTACTACACCTTTAAGCAGATATTTTGCCTTTTTCACGTTCCACACACCTCCATGCTTTCCGGCCCATTCCTAAGTACGTCCATTACGTTTTCTTCAGCCATATCCCTCCCATCCTCTAAAGGAAAAGAAACAAAAAATGACGCCACTCCTCTCCTTCCTGATGAATCCCTCTCTTATCGTAGGTAGTTCTCCTGCTTTTCACAAGTTCGGTGGTTTTTGCGAGTTCGGTGGTTTTTGCGAGTTCGGTGGTTTTTGCGAGTTCGGTGGTTTTTGCGAGTTCGGTGGTTTTTGCGAGTTCGGTGGTTTTTGCGAGTTCGGTGGTTTTTGCGAGTTCGGTGGTTTTTGCGAGTTCGGTGGTTTTTGCGAGTTCGGTGGTTTTTGCGAGTTCGGTGGTTTTTGCGAGTTCGGTGGTTTTTGCGAGTTCGGTGGTTTTTGCGAGTTCGGTGGTTTTTGCGAGTTCGGTGGTTTTTGCGAGTTCGGTGGTTTTTGCGAGTTCGGTGGTTTTTGCGAGTTCGGTGGTTTTTGCGAGTTCGGTGGTTTTTGCGAGTTCGGTGGTTTTTGCGAGTTCGGTGGTTTTTGCGAGTTCGGTGGTTTTTGCGAGTTCGGTGGTTTTTGCGAGTTCGGTGGTTTTTGCGAGTTCGGTGGTTTTTGCGAGTTCGGTGGTTTTTGCGAGTTCGGTGGTTTTTGCGAGTTCGGTGGTTTTTGCGAGTTCGGTGGTTTTTGCGAGTTCGGTGGTTTTTGCGAGTTCGGTGGTTTTTGCGAGTTCGGTGGTTTTTGCGAGTTCGGTGGTTTTTGCGAGTTCGGTGGTTTTTGCGAGTTCGGTGGTTTTTGCGAGTTCGGTGGTTTTTGCGAGTTCGGTGGTTTTTGCGAGTTCGGTGGTTTTTGCGAGTTCGGTGGTTTTTGCGAGTTCGGTGGTTTTTGCGAGTTCGGTGGTTTTTGCGAGTTCGGTGGTTTTTGCGAGTTCGGTGGTTTTTGCGAGTTCGGTGGTTTTTGCGAGTTCGGTGGTTTTTGCGAGTTCGGTGGTTTTTGCGAGTTCGGTGGTTTTTGCGAGTTCGGTGGTTTTTGCGAGTTCGGTGGTTTTTGCGAGTTCGGTGGTTTTTGCGAGTTCGGTGGTTTTTGCGAGTTCGGTGGTTTTTGCGAGTTCGGTGGTTTTTGCGAGTTCGGTGGTTTTTGCGAGTTCGGTGGTTTTTGCGAGTTCGGTGGTTTTTGCGAGTTCGGTGGTTTTTGCGAGTTCGGTGGTTTTTGCGAGTTCGGTGGTTTTTGCGAGTTCGGTGGTTTTTGCGAGTTCGGTGGTTTTTGCGAGTTCGGTGGTTTTTGCGAGTTCGGTGGTTTTTGCGAGTTCGGTGGTTTTTGCGAGTTCGGTGGTTTTTGCGAGTTCGGTGGTTTTTGCGAGTTCGGTGGTTTTTGCGAGTTCGGTGGTTTTTGCGAGTTATGCAACTAAGCTTCTGGAACAATTTTATTTCGTGATATCGATATATTTCGAGATATCGATTTATTTCGAGATATCGGTTTATTTCGAGATATCGGTTTATTTCGAGATATCGGTTTATTTCGAGATATCGGTTTATTTCGAGATATCGGTATATTTCGAGATATCGGTATATTTCGAGATATCGGTATATTTCGAGATATCGGTATATTTCGAGATGTCGGTATATTTCGAGATGTCGGTATATTTCGAGATGTCGGTATATTTCGAGATGTCGGTATATTTCGAGATGTCGGTGTATTTCGAGATGTCGGTGTATTTCGAGATGTCGGTGTATTTCGAGATGTCGGTGTATTTCGAGATGTCGGTGTATTTCGAGATGTCGGTGTATTTCGAGATGTCGGTGTATTTCGAGATGTCGGTGTATTTCGAGATGTCGGTGTATTTCGAGATGTCGGTGTATTTCGAGATGTCGGTGTATTTCGAGATGTCGGTGTATTTCGACATGTCGGTGTATTTCGACATGTCGGTGTATTTCGAGATGTCGGTGTATTTCGACATGTCGGTGTATTTCGAGATGTCGGTGTATTTCGAGATGTCGGTGTATTTCGACATGTCGGTGTATTTCGACATGTCGGTGTATTTCGACATGTCGGTGTATTTCGACATGTCGGTGTATTTCGACATGTCGGTGTATTTCGACATGTCGGTGTATTTCGAGATGTCGGTGTATTTCGAGATGTCGGTGTATTTCGAGATGTCGGTGTATTTCGAGATGTCGGTGTATTTCGAGATGTCGGTGTATTTCGAGATGTCGGTGTATTTCGACATGTCGGTGTATTTCGACATGTCGGTGTATTTCGACATGTCGGTGTATTTCGACATGTCGGTGTATTTCGACATGTCGGTGTATTTCGACATGTCGGTGTATTTCGACATGTCGGTGTATTTCGACATGTCGGTGTATTTCGACATGTCGGTGTATTTCGACATGTCGGTGTATTTCGACATGTCGGTGTATTTCGACATGTCGGTGTATTTCGACATGTCGGTGTGTTTCGACATGTCGGTGTGTTTCGACATGTCGGTGTGTTTCGACATGTCGGTGTGTTTCGACATGTCGGTGTGTTTCGACATGTCGGTGTGTTTCGACATGTCGGTGTGTTTCGACATGTCGGTGTGTTTCGACATGTCGGTGTGTTTCGACATGTCGGTGTGTTTCGACATGTCGGTGTGTTTCGACATGTCGGTGTGTTTCGACATGTCGGTGTGTTTCGACATGTCGGTGTGTTTCGACATGTCGGTGTGTTTCGACATGTCGGTGTGTTTCGACATGTCGGTGTGTTTCGACATGTCGGTGTGTTTCGACATGTCGGTGTGTTTCGACATGTCGGTGTGTTTCGACATGTCGGTGTGTTTCGACATGTCGGTGTGTTTCGACATGTCGGTGTGTTTCGACATGTCGGTGTGTTTCGACATGTCGGTGTGTTTCGACATGTCGGTGTGTTTCGACATGTCGGTGTGTTTCGACATGTCGGTGTGTTTCGACATGTCGGTGTGTTTCGACATGTCGGTGTGTTTCGACATGTCGGTGTGTTTCGACATGTCGGTGTGTTTCGACATGTCGGTGTGTTTCGACATGTCGGTGTGTTTCGACATGTCGGTGTGTTTCGACATGTCGGTGTGTTTCGACATGTCGGTGTGTTTCGACATGTCGGTGTGTTTCGACATGTCGGTGTGTTTCGACATGTCGGTGTGTTTCGACATGTCGGTGTGTTTCGACATGTCGGTGTGTTTCGACATGTCGGTGTGTTTCGACATGTCGGTGTGTTTCGACATGTCGGTGTGTTTCGACATGTCGGTGTGTTTCGACATGTCGGTGTGTTTCGACATGTCGGTGTGTTTCGACATGTCGGTGTGTTTCGACATGTCGGTGTGTTTCGACATGTCGGTGTGTTTCGACATGTCGGTGTGTTTCGACATGTCGGTGTGTTTCGACATGTCGGTGTGTTTCGACATGTCGGTGTGTTTCGACATGTCGGTGTGTTTCGACATGTCGGTGTGTTTCGACATGTCGGTGTGTTTCGACATGTCGGTGTGTTTCGACATGTCGGTGTGTTTCGACATGTCGGTGTGTTTCGACATGTCGGTGTGTTTCGACATGTCGGTGTGTTTCGACATGTCGGTGTGTTTCGACATGTCGGTGTGTTTCGACATGTCGGTGTGTTTCGACATGTCGGTGTGTTTCGACATGTCGGTGTGTTTCGACATGTCGGTGTGTTTCGACATGTCGGTGTGTTTCGACATGTCGGTGTGTTTCGACATGTCGGTGTGTTTCGACATGTCGGTGTGTTTCGACATGTCGGTGTGTTTCGACATGTCGGTGTGTTTCGACATGTCGGTGTGTTTCGACATGTCGGTGTGTTTCGACATGTCGGTGTGTTTCGACATGTCGGTGTGTTTCGACATGTCGGTGTGTTTCGACATGTCGGTGTGTTTCGACATGTCGGTGTGTTTCGACATGTCGGTGTGTTTCGACATGTCGGTGTGTTTCGACATGTCGGTGTGTTTCGACATGTCGGTGTGTTTCGACATGTCGGTGTGTTTCGACATGTCGGTGTGTTTCGACATGTCGGTGTGTTTCGACATGTCGGTGTGTTTCGACATGTCGGTGTGTTTCGACATGTCGGTGTGTTTCGACATGTCGGTGTGTTTCGACATGTCGGTGTGTTTCGACATGTCGGTGTGTTTCGACATGTCGGTGTGTTTCGACATGTCGGTGTGTTTCGACATGTCGGTGTGTTTCGACATGTCGGTGTGTTTCGACATGTCGGTGTGTTTCGACATGTCGGTGTGTTTCGACATGTCGGTGTGTTTCGACATGTCGGTGTGTTTCGACATGTCGGTGTGTTTCGACATGTCGGTGTGTTTCGACATGTCGGTGTGTTTCGACATGTCGGTGTGTTTCGACATGTCGATATATTTCGGGGTGTCGATATATTTCGGGGTGTCGATATATTTCGGGGTGTCGATATATTTCGGGGTGTCGATATATTTCGGGGTGTCGATTTGTTTCGACATGTCGATATATTTCGGGGTGTCGATTTATTTCGAGACGTCGATACATGTTTTAAAAAAAACATAAAATTGTCCTGAAAAGCAAGTTGCATTATTGTATGTACTAATTTTTCTTTAATAAACTGCATCAAATTGTGTAATTAATATATTCATTCAAGTTCCATTACCGAGCACTGTGAGATCCCAACCACCTGACTGAAGGAAACAGATCCTGCCCAATGATGCCATATGGAGTCATCCCAAATTTCTTATAAATATATATGGCCGTGCGGTTCTAGGCGCGTCAGTCTGGATCCGCGTAACCGCTACGGTCGCAGGTTCGAATCCTGCCTCGGGCATGGATGTGTGTGATGTCCTTACGTTAGTTAGGTTTAAGTAGTTCTAAGTTCTAGGGGACTGATGACCACAGATGTTGAGTCCCATAGTGCTCAGAGCCATTTTCTATAAATATACACCCCAGGAAGGGGAAACTTTATTGACACATTCCTGGGGTCAGATACATCACATGATCACACTGACAGAACCACAGGCACATAGACACAGGCAACAGAGCATGCACAATGTCGGCACTAGTACAGTGTATATCCACCTTTCGCAGCAATGTAGGCTGCTATTCTCCCATGGAGACGATCGTAGAGATGCTGGATGTAGTCCTGTGGAACGGCTTGCCATGCCATTTCCACCTGGCGCCTCAGTTGGACCAGCGTTCGTGCTGGACGTGCAGACCGCGTGAGACGACGCTTCATCCAGTCCCAAACATGCTCAATGGGGGTAATTGGCATTCTTCTAATCGTATTTTGCAAAATTTATTTTTTGTTGTCTACGCGTTTGATAATTTAGTGCAATTATTTCAATTGTTCGTTAATCGTGTTTGAGGGAAGTATTTCGTGTGAATGGCATTGTTGGTGACAACGTGTTATATTCTCTGTAATTTTCGTATTGTGACGAGTTTTGTAAATGATTACGCGATCGATGAAAAAGGCGAAAATGATGAATAGTGAGAATGACGAAATTGTTGACATGGCGAACTCGCCAACACAGGACAACAGTATGATGAATAATGGAGTTGAAAACAATTTAATAAGTCGGGAAGATAGTCCGGAACCATTTCAAAATTTTTCTCAATCAGAAAATTTACAGAATACGAGATTAACGACAGAAGATTCTGTAATAGTATCGAACACAGATAGCTTTACAGCTATGACGAAGGAAGCTGGTTTTGCGGGAAATGTTAGGGGCGAAAAGAATTTTGAAACAGTTAACATGGAGCAGTTGATGAGTGCAATATTAAATTTGGGATCTCGGTTAGACTCACAAATGGGAACAATGGAGCAGTTAGGATCTGAATTAAAAACAGAGATGGGAACTTCGGCAACACGATTAGAAACTGATATGGGAACAATGGAAACACGGTTAGATTCACGAATAGGGACATGTTTCAAAAACATGAAAGATGAATTAAAGAAAGAAATTAGAGAAAAAGTACAACCGATTTTGAATTCTCACAATAATAGATTAATTGCAGTAGAGATTAGACAAAGGGAACAGGATAGAGAACAGGTAGAAAGAGATCGCGTGATAGTACAAAAATTTTCAGAGTTAAATTTACAACGTGCACACGATAAGGAAGAAATATTTGAGAGAATCGTGGAATCCGTACCAAATGACAGATTAAATAACCTAACACAACAATATGAACAGTCAACTACCAAATGTGTCGATACTGAAACCCGAGTCGCGACACTTACGGAAGACGTAAATAAACAGAGAGAACAATTAGGTGACTTATCGGAAAGAGTTGAGGAGATTTCAGATAAATTGACAAGTCTTAGTTGAAATGGGGACAGAGATTCGGATGATACAGCTCCATTACCATTTGCAGAAACTGAAGAGTACCAGAACGTAAATCAACATGTTAAAAGGGAAGTTGAGGCATTACGAAAGCAAGTCAAACAAATCGAAGGCGAAATTGTAGGAAAAGACAGTAGAAGAAATTTAGAATCACAGATAGCAGAGGGGTTTGAAGAAAGTAATTTATTTCATTTACGAGAAGCGACAAGAGAGCGCCAGGCGCGCGAACTTGACAATAATCGACATTGGGACAGGGACAGACGCGGTAGGTCTTTGTCGCCACGAGGCGAAAACTTTGACTATAAACACTTTTTGACTGTTCGGAAATTTAAGATCTTTCGTAATTCTAAGAATGACATACATCCATGTTCATGGCTAGATCAATTTATGTACGCACTTCCACCAAATTGGCCACTTAGTCACAAACTGGAATTTATGTGTGGATATTTAGAAAACTAACCGGCGACGCGGATGCGCGCATTCATTAGAGATTGTAATAATCTAAATGATTTTTATCATGCATTTCTATCGGCATATTGGTCCGAAAACACGCAAGACAGAGTCAAACACAGTCTTATTATGCAGCGTAATTTTAAACAGTCTGAGTTCCGCACGCCGGCAGAATACTTTGAAGACATGATTCGAAAGAATCAGTTCCTGTCCAACCCTTATAGCCCGACTGAATTAATTCGCATTTGTTTAACTAAGCTGCCACAATCCATAAGACAAATTGCTTTAGCTGGAAGATGTAAAGACGACATTGAGACTTTTAAGACTTTGCTACAAGAACTTGAGTATGACAACGAAGACGGGACTTCTTGTAATTTTTTCAGTAACAGTAATTACACTAGATTTTCAGAGAAAAGGGATAGTGATCGGAACGGGCGTTATATGGGTAATTTTGAGAATGACAGACGTAACAGACAGGACAATAGATACCAGCCTTATGACAATAACAGACGTTCTAACAGAAATTACATAGACAATTATAATAACGGTAATTCCTACCGGAATGATCAATCATACGGAAACAGTAATCGGTATCATCAAGACAGAAATTATTCATACAACAATAGAAATTCTTACTACAGAAATAGCCAGGGTAGTAGATACAACAATAATTTCAGAAGTGACAGTCGAAATTATACAAGAAGTAGTTATGCAGACAGACAGGAAAACAGAAATTTTAATAACAGACACAACCAAGAATTTGAATCTAACAGACAGGAGGGACCTAATTGGCATCCTCCACGTGACAGAACTTCAGGGAGACAAGTGCAAATAGTAGAAATTGATCCGCGAAATGACGCGAATAATCAAAGACGTGACGCAAACAATCGACAATGACTTGCAGCTTCGGCTTCTGGCAGCAATATAAACGGTTCAGAAAGTAATGACACTACGACTTTACACTACGTACGCCTGGAAGACATGAGAGACATTTTGCTAGACGAAAAGGAAAATAATGTAGACGCGTTTTTACATCCTGTTATTGAAGTATGTGTGGGTAAGAATAAGTTCACTGCAGTTTTAGATTCTGGGAGCCCATTGAACGTCATTAGTGAATCAGTTTTTCGTATATGTGAAAGAACTATTGCCTGTCCTGTGTTACCTGTTTCTAAAACTACAATTCGAGGCGCTATTTCTGGAAAAAGTGTGGAAGTTAAACAACAGACCAACCTAAATTTCATTTGTCAAGGATACGAATTTTGTGCTAATTTTATTATTGTTCCATTACTCAGTACACAAATTATATTAGGTATGGAGTTTCTTAACACACACAAGGCAATTTAGAACTTTAAAGAAGGAAGTGTGAATTTGACTGTTGCCGGAATGCCGAAATGTTTGAAATTTTTCGAGTGTTTAGCAAGATCTGAATCAGATACAAAATGTTTAAGGTTTCTTACTTCTGATGTTTTCGTTGAGCATTATGACGACAGTGTGTTTATTCATGACAATGACAATGACAATAGATACAGAGACGCGATGGATGATATAATTAATAGCGAAGAATTAATTAATGAAAAGGTTAAGAAAGCTGGAGTTGCAAGAGAAGAGCTGCACCACATTTTGACTTCACATGCTACAGTGTTTAGTCATCACACAGGAACTATACAAGGCTTACAATATTTATTTAAAGTAAAGGAACACACACCATTTCGCGGGAAAACGTACGCTATTCCTTTGGCTTACAGAGACAAGGTTAAGAGTGAACTTCAATACATGATAGATCAGGGCATTATTGAGCCAGCAGTCAGCTCTTATACCAGCCCATTACACGTTGTTCTTAAAAAGGATGGGTCAATTCGTTTGGTTCTGGATTCCAGACAGATAAATAATATCATCATTCCTGAAACTGACCGCCCACAAAATTTAGATGAACTTCAACATTTCCATGGAATTAAAGTTTTATCCACGATTGATATGCGCGCAAGTTTTTGGCAAATAGAACTCCACCCTGATTGTAGAAAATACATTGCCTTTTTAGCCTTTGGTAACTGTTACCAGTTTCGGAAATAACCGTTTGGACTTACTATATCTTCTGCAGCATTCATTCCTAGTTTAAATGAAATTTTACCTGTTTATATTCGTGACAATATTACTTCATATGTTGACGACATTCTTATTGCTAAACATTCTTGGAGTGAACACAACAAAATTTTGGATTCATTATTACGTATTTTTGCACGAGTTGGCATTACAGTGAACTTGGAAAAATCTGAATTTGGTCGTTCTCAGGTGAAATTTCTCGGTCACATTATTTCTACAGAAGGTATTCTCCCTGATCCAGAGAAATTAGACGCTATTCGTAATTATGCTGTTCCTGCCACAAAACGCGATGTTCGTAGTTTCCTTGGTGTCTGTAATTTTCTTAGACGCTTTGTTAGATTGGACGATTTGGCCACACCTCGTTTATGTGAACTATCTGGAAAGAATTCTAATTGGTGTTGGGATGAGGAAGCTCAGTCAGAATTTGAACAACTTCGTGATGCTTTAGTTGCTGCTCCACTTCTTTCACATCCGGATTTGTCTAAAGATTTTTGTTTGGCGACGGACTCATCATACAAAGGCCTAGGTGCACATTTATTTCAAGAGGTAGAAGAAAACGGCTTTGTAGTACAGAAGACTATTGCATTTGGAAGTCGTGTTCTCTCTAAATCCGAAAAGAATTATTCGATTACGGAACTTGAAGCTTTGGCTGTTGTATGGGCTTTCACAAAATTTCGCATATTTTTGTTTGGCAGACGTACTAAGGTTTACACCGATCATCGAGCTCTGGAATTTCTCATGTCGACAAAATTAACTCATGGCAGATTGTCACGATGGGCGTTGGACCTACAGGAATTTGATTTTAGTATTGTTTACATACAGGGATCTTCAAATATTGTTGCTGATGCTTTATCATGTGCACCTATGGGTTTGAAACAAAGTGCTGAAGAGGACTGCAAAGAAAACCATTATTGTTTGATGTACATTCAAGGTGTTGCGTTTGAGAATTTTATTTTGTCTTCGCTCCAGGACATCGCTAAGGAGCAAAATAAGGATCCAATCTGGAAGGACATTAAGGAGAAGTGGAGGAGAAAGGAAAGCGTAGCGATTAGACAGTATCATTTAGTTCGTAATGACATTCTTTTTAAACGAAAATCGGTCGACAACTCTGTTTGGTTAGTTTGTATTCCTGATGAGTGGGTTAATAAACTGATTTGGTACACACATTTCAGTTATGCACACTTTGGTCCCAGAAAATGCTTTCATAAATTACGAGAAAATTGCTACTTCAGTAATATGGAAAAACGTATTCGATCTGTTCTTGCCAAATGCAAATTATGTCAAAAGGCTAAGCCGCCAACTATTTCTCACAGAGCACCGTTGTTTCCTATCATTCCAGCGAAATTAAAGGAGATGGCTGCAGTCGATTTGTTCGGTCCAGTGGTTCGTTCTACTAATGGTTTTGCGTACATTTTCGTAGCAGTGGAACTGACATCAAAATATGTGTTTTACACCTTTACGCAAAGCAACAGCTCGTTCAGTATCTAATGCTTTCATCAAACATTTTCTTAAAGAAGTGGGTCATGTTGATAAGGTTATATCAGATAATGGATCACAGTTTCGCTCTAAAATTTGGCTTCGTACTCTACGGCGTCATAAGATTAAACCAATTTTCATTTCACTTTTTCACCCTCAATCTAACGCTTGAGAGAGATGGATGAAGGAAATCAATAAATTGTGTCGTCTTTATTGTCATCAGAATCACAGAACTTGGGATCAGTATCTTCATATTTTTCAAAACATTCTGAATGAACTCCCTAATGATTCAACTTCTTTACCGCCTATACTGATATTAAAAAATAAAGCACCGACAAAACGCATTTCTGAAATAGTTCCTTTACCACCTACACGGAAACTGCGGCATTCTGAAGTTGTGAACCTGGCTCTACAAAATATTGCATCTGCGGCTGCTAGAAGAGAGAAATCAGCTAAACGTCCTGGTCGTTTAAAAATTTTGTCAGTTGGTCAAAAGGTGTTAATTAAGTCTCATCGTTTGTCTCACAAAGGAAAGGGCTTGTGTCGCAAATTTTTTCTGCTTTATAACGGTCCATATAGAGTTCGCAAAATTATTCATGATAACACTGTCGAAGTAGAAACTGTTAAATCTCGGCGCTCTAAGGGAATACATCATATATCGAACGTTAAAATTTTTGTGGAATGATATACTTTAGAGAAACTAACAGTTATACGTAAACACACGGAGAGTACAAGGATACCGCACCGTGTTCCGGCGGCGGCAGATACTCAAAGCAACACTGAAGTCTGCGCGCCGCACAAGGCAGTCGTTGACCGCAAACAATTACTTCCTACGTCACGCGCCTACAGCTGATCGAGTGCTCAGTGCGAATGCACTGACAGCCGTAAACAAATACACAGTCGAATTTCTCTGATTAAGTATAAAGCTATAGTGACTTGATGAATTATGTTATTAACGTTCAGTATTTTTCAGGATACGGTTGTATAAAATATTTAAGAACTTCAGGTAAATTCTGTGCGTGTCCGACGTTAAGACGACTTGCGATGGAGAAAATTTCAGGAAGAATGTAATGTCGAAGAAGAAACTAATAAACTAAAAAGGTAATTATTAATTGAGTTTATTTTTCAGCATTGATAATAATTTTGTTAAAGCAATTGTGTGTGCATTCAAACTGTTGTTCATGCATGAACTGTCTGATTAGTGATGGTGAATATTATGGACTGTTACCTGCACTTGTTCAACATAATGGGTGCCACTTGGAAATGTTTAATTTCTGCTGATGAACTGTCTAATTAGTGATAGTGACTATTATGGACTGTTACTTGCACTTTTTCTACGTGATTGGTGCCACTAGGACATGTTTAATTTCTGCTGATAAACTCTTATGAACAGTGTGATTAGTGATAGTGAATATTATGGACTGCGGTCTGCACCTGTTCAACATTACTGGGTGCCACTGATGGACTGCTTCTACTGAAATGGTGTCACTTGTTGCTGTAGCACCTGTTCAACATTGCTGGGTGCAACTGATGGAACTGATTCTACTGAGATGATGTCACTTGTTGCTGTCTGCACCTGCTCAACATTGCTGGGTGCCACTGATGGACTGCTTCTAGTGAAATGATGTCACATTGCTGGGTGCCACTAATGGAACTGTTTCTGCTGACTGATGTCACTTGTTGGTGTCTGCACCTGTTCAACATTGCTGGGTACCACTGATGGACTGCTTCTAATGAAAAGATGTCACTTGTTGCTGTCTGCACCTGCTCAACATTGCTGGGTGCCACTGATGGAACTGCTTCTACTGAAGATGTCACTTGTTGCTGTCTGCACCTGCCCAACATTGCTGGGTGCCACTAATGGAACTGCTTCTACTGAAATGATGTCACTTGTTGCTGTCTGCACCTGCTCAACATTGCTGGGTGCCACTAATGGAACTGCTTCTACTGAAATGATGTCATTTGTTGCTGTCTGCACCTGCTCAACATTGCTGGGTGCCACTGATGGAACTGCTTCTACTGAAATAACGTCACGTGTTGGTGTCTGCACCTGTTCAACATTGCTGGGTGCCACTGATGGAACTGCTTCTACTGAAATAATGTCACATGTTGGTGTTTGCACCTGTTGACCATTGCTGGGTGCTACTGCTGGAACTATCAACAACTTTTTTTTTTTGAATAATTTAAAGCATTTTATGTGAACATTTGTATAAACTGATTTTTTGTGTATTGTGTAAACTATTATGTAAAGTCACATGTATGAAAGAATTTGTATTGCTTACTGTATTTTATATATTAGGTTATTGAAAGGTCAGTGCAAAGCCAAAATTTTATCTAATTATGTGATATTTACGTATTAATATTATCTTTTATTTTTCTGTATTTTTTTGGACGAATTTGGTGGTATTTTCACCACCAATGCTGGCAAAAATACCATCAAATTCTAGCCCGTGGAGGAGGGGCATATGTAAGGTGGCTACACTTAGCCACAGCGCCAGAGATCGCGCCAGAGAGTATTATTCCGCCACCTCCACTGGCAGTGCTTATTGAGAAGTAGCGGTAGGCAGTGCTTGCTGAGATGTCGTAGTGAAAAGTGCTTGTCGAGAAGTGGTGGAGAGTGCTTGTCGAGAAGTCGTAGTGGAGAGTGCTTGTTGAGATGTGGCAGTAGTGAGTCAGTGTTGAGATGTTGTAGTAGGGAGTGCTTGTTCCATGTTTTATGCAGTTGTTTGATGGGCTAGACAGCAGATGTTGTTCTAATGGAGATATTGTAATGATTAGAGTGCTTTTCATCAATATACATGAAGGTAACAAAACTCGGTTTTTTTTCTCATTATTTCAATGTCTTGAATAATGCGTCATTACAGGTTCAGTCAACAAAGCATCTGGCTTGTGTTCTTGTATTAGAGTGTATTTCTGGTTTTCTTGCGCAACTATAGTATTTCTATTTTTTTAAATTACTTCAGTATAAATGGTAAGTAAAATTTCTTGTCTTATTGAAGAAGAACCGTGCCAGATGTGTACGTTGAATCACACTTCCACACATAGAACAGCGACACTTGTGCCTTGTTGTTTCGTAGCTTTCATAGTTGCTGGGGACTTAATTAATTAATTGTGTTAACGGAAATTTCGTTTCATTCTTTGTTGTTGTTCTATGCAGTCAGATTGCGTACAAATACTAGTCAGGGCCAACCGTTTACGACACTTCGTAATCGGACTTACAGCTACGAAAAATAATAATTATTTTCATTTATTTAATTAAGCCCCCATGCATATATCATTCCAATCATTACGTAGGGAAATAGGCGAAAAAATATTTTTTCCCACAAGTAAATAAAAGTTGGACTGGAAAGGGATAACAACAGGCGTCTGCGTGACGTTGGTGAATTTACAAATAGTTCGTGTTACACTTTCGCACTTGATTAGTGTTTGCTTGGTTTGGTACGTTAACCCAGAAATGGTCCCATTTCAATCTATGGAATGAAAATAAGCAAAGTATATTGTCTTTCCAATTTTTATCTTACATTTGTCCGACAGCACCCGCATTGTAAATAACGATCTATTTAGGCGCTTAGCACTTGAGAGGTACGCTCATCCAAAATTGAATGATGACAAATGAAACTGAGAAGAAGTAGGGGACGAATAAGGGAGGGGAAATTGTGGTAAGAAGAGAAGAAGAAGACGGAGAAGAAGAAGAAGAAGAAGAAGAAGAAGAAGAAGAAGAAGAAGAAACACGTACAATATTTTAAATCCTCTGTGGTTTTCTAATCAAGTGAAAATGACATTCCCTCCAAAACGGCGAAAATCTAGCGATAACGTGAACCGGATTTGATCCTCTGTGTACCAGACAAGACGACGTCTGTTTTAGGGTGTCTGGAAAACAATGTGTTGCTATGAAATGGGAAACTCTACAAATTGTTTTACCAAAGTGATAAAATTTATTATTGGGAAATCACGTTCGTTAGTGAAACATCCGCTTTCCTCAGTCTATTAAATCGTTGTAACTTCCATCTGGAGAGATAAGGAAATATGATACTATTCGTACCTGGAACAAAGTTTAGCTTTTCTGGGTATTTGGTGGACAAGGAAGATCAGGGTTGTCGTTCCGTCGACGCCCCGTCCTTAGCAATGTAGCATAAACTCGAGTGAGGAATGAGAAAGGTGATAGGTTTGAGCTTTTCAAAGGAACCATCCTGGAATTTTCTTAAAACTGTTTAAGAAAACTACGGGAAAACTAAATCTGGATGGGCGGATATGGATTTTAGCCACCGACCTCCAGAGTGCCATTTGACAGAGGGCGATGGAAATACGAAGGGCGTTGAATAACTAATGCAACACGTTTATTCTCTCGGTCGATTTCGATTGCAACATTATGGAATTTGATTTGGGACATGATAGAATATTCTCGCCTTAGCCAGTATAGTTTCATGAAGCTCCATTGGTGGCAGTACTATATGCATCCTTGAAAATGATCTCTGTAACTGAGGTGCGACCCAAGACGATGGCCATCATTTAGTTTGTTTTGGCGGAAAACCAGAGCTTCGCAGACATTCGTAGGGGGCTTGCAGAATGTCTACGGAGACCTGGTGGCGAGAAAGAGCGCGGTGAATCGTTGGCCGAAGCGTCTGCCCTCAGCGAGGTTGCGCAAGTGTATCCTATATCTGGCGTGCGGGCCGGCCGCACACAGCTGTGACTGCTGCAGTGTTGGAACGTGCGGACACTCTCATCTGAGGGGACCAACGGATCACAAACACCTCGTTGCTCAGCTGGACATCTCTGTTGTAGTACTTACATACTCGTCTCCCAGATAGGCTACACAAAGGTCTATGCCCGCTGTGGTACTCCCCATGTAACATCATCAACAGCAACGAAGGACCATCTGTACTGATTGGATTGCACGTTAAGAGGCTGATGGGGACAAGTTTTGGCCCAACATCATCACATGCAATGAAACATGGGTTCCCCACTTAGAACCAGAACCAAAGCGGCAATCAATGGAGCGACGCCAGGCCATTTCTCCTCCGAGAAAAAAGTTTAAAGCCGCACCATCAGCCTGTTGACAATCTTCTGGGACTCTGAACGGATTGTTCCATGTCCTCCCCCATGATGCCACGATTAACTCTGAAATGTATAGTGCTGCACTCAGGAAATCGAAGAAAGGGCTTCAGCGTGTTCGTCGCTACAAAAATGCAAGCAAACTTCTCCTTCTCCATGACAACTCAAGACCTCATACACGTCTGCACACCCGAGAGGAGCTCGCAAAACCTTATTGGACTGTTCTTCCTCATCCATCCTACAGCCCAGAACTCGCATGTTCTGACTCCTCTGTATGGCTGAATCAAGTATGAACCCGGTGGGAAACAGTACGTGGACGAAGTGGAGGTTACTGATTCAGCAAAACGGTTTCCATCGTCGACCAGAGTGGTACCATGTGGACACAGGTAAGGTGGCGCAAGGCCGTCGCATTGAACGGAGATTATGTTGAAAAATAGGGCTTTGTATCCAAAACAGTCTGGAATAATATGGTGTATTGGAAATAAAACCACCCTGCTCTCAGAGAGTAAGTATTGCATTACTTACTGACATGTATGTTCTACCGCCCTCGTTTGTAAACACTATGAAGTTAAAAATTCTTATCCTGTTCTGATATTTCATTCCCGTCGCCCATGTGGGCTATGGGTAAACTATCAACGATATCACATTCCTTCTACTGCCAGTTAGAGCTAAGAGCTACATACGGCTGATTTAAAAACGTATGTGTTGTGTTCTTCAGTCCGAAGACTGGCATGATGCAGTTTTCCATGATAGTCTATCCTGTGGAAGCCTCTTCGTCTAAGCACAATTAGTGTGACCTACATCTGTTTAAATCTGCATATAAGTCAAGCATTGGTCTCTTGCAATTTTTATCCCACACACTTTCGTTCCTCCCAAAACTGAAAATTCCTTGACGAGTAAAGATGCCATCCATCAAACGATCCCTTTGTTTAGTCAAGTTTTGCCATAAACGCATTTCCTATTGAGTCTAATATAATAACTCCTCATTATTTTATACGACGCAACTTTCAGCGTTCTTAAGTAGCACCACGTACCGAAAGCTATTCTCTATTTGTCTGAACTGTTTGTCTGCGTTTCACTTGCAAACAAGGATACGGTCTGGAGAAATAACTTTTGGATAAGACTTCTTAGCATTTAAATTTATATTGGATGTTAACAGATTCCTGTTTTCAGAAATGCTCTTTTCGCTATTCTTAGTCTGGGCAGTTGTTATGCTGACCAAATAGCAAAACTCATTTAAATTTTTAGTGTTTCAATTCCTAATCTAATTTCCTCAGCATCATCTGACTTTATTCGACTACATTCCGTTACTCTATCTTCAATTTGGTTGATATTCATCATATCACCTGTTTCCAAAACGCTGTCTGTTTCGTTAATGTGTTTTTCGAAGTCCTTTTCTGTCTCTGAAAGACTTACTATCGTCGGCAAACCTCGATGGTTTTTTTGTTTTTCTTCTCCCTTAGCTCTGATTTCGTTACCAAATTCTTTCTTGGCTTTCTTTATAGCTAGCTGAATTTACAGACTTAACGATACTGTAATGTAATGCTGTCTTACCGCCTTCTCAAAATGTGTAAGGATCTCAAAATGCCTATGATTTACACGATAAAATATCGAGGACTTTGAAAATATCTTAAGAAATAAAACTCAGTTATTTTCGGAAGTTCTTTTTGATACCCTCTTAAATCAAAGGTGTTAGTCTGCAACTTAATATGGTTTATGATGATGACGGTGTATGGTCTGATGCTGTCAAGAAGTAGGAATTTATGGGAACTGTAATATGTCGAAGTCGAGAACTGTAAGTGATAATGGTTTCTATAGGAACTTGGAAAGGATCTGGGATTGAAATGATGACGGCCCAGAACCTAGCTATTATGTAGAAAAGGGAACACTGGGAAGAAGCGTGGTCCTGACTTAGACAGGAAAGTTGTTAATACTTGTTGCACAAGGATTACCCTGGGTGGATTTCACTGTAATGTAGGGAGAGGTGACTGAATATACTTTGGAATAGCATGTGGAGAATATGTCGTGACTATTCTGGGAGAGTAGTAGATTGCGAGGGCTGGTAATTAGGATGAAACGGTTTGATAGGTGATATATAGTCTCGATAAAGTTAAGAAAATCCATTGTTAAGTGAGGTGGGGAAAGTAATAAGTTGTTAAGATTCGAGCGGTGGGGGGTGGGGAAGGTGAGCCGGAAAGAATGACGTTCGAAAACACAGTGAACATCGGATTAACGACGTGGGTTTGGAGTGTGGTGGAGAGTGCAACCTTCACATTCGTCCGGTTAGTATTTTTGGCCTATTGTGAGCTTTTTATCGAATGGCTAGCAAGTGATTTTTCCATGTTGACAGTCGAAGGGTACCCCGAGTTAATTGCTTAGCACGGTAGAAAAAGGTGAGGTACAACTCATATTCGTGGAAGTTGCGGGTAGGTCGTCTTCTTATTGTCTGGCTCTACGAATGGTTGGTCTTGAGGCACCACTAGGTTCCTTCTAGCACCAATATTCTTGTTCAAACAGGCGCTCCGTTATTTGACATTTGTTAAATTTCTTGTTAAACCAATAATTGTTATCTACGATCTCGTCGTTTCTCTGTAACCTGCAACATCTTCGAACCTTGTGACGTAAATATGCTAACAGGTCACCTTCGATTGACGCATAGTAACTTCACGTAGATTTAAGGCGAATTTACAGTTAGAGGGCAGGTACAGAGTTATTGGAACGTTTTCAGCCGAAACCCTAGAAAAAGACTTCACATGGCCCCTTATCAGATTCAAAAAAGTGATAGAATAAATGCTCACTTAATTGTAGCTGTTTCGAAGCTCCAAGTCTGCTAAAATGAGCAGAACGATGGTAACACACATTTAGTGTTGAAGCACAAGCGTATCAGGTACTATACAAATCCGGTTTGAAAATGCATATGAACTGGTGATTTTGTAGTTATGATTATAAAGTGCTGACTAAAAAGTGCTGACTAAAACAGCGACTAACGTCTATGAAAAACACCAACCGTTGTAACTTGTAGGACATAAAGGAAACAGTGGATCGGTGAGGAAGAAGACTGGTTAGCCCTGAACCTTTAAATTCATGTCAAAATGTAACAAAATAATGAAGCGTTGTGATGGCCTTGTTACTCTCATATGCTTACCCGCACTACGTAATTGGATTTCCATGAATTACTTTTTTCTGAGAGCGGATTACGCGCAGTGGAATATTATGCAAACAGGAATTAGTCCATTTTCTGCTGAAAATTGTTCCATTGATGAAAGAGCCGCTGTTATTACTGAAAGCGAGGACACTAATTTCATCTGTGAGCGCTGCCACTAATATTATCCATCGTGCCTCGTTTCCTGAAGGATGAACTTATTATGTTCGGCCCTGGTGACAATAGGGTTGAACAGTGTCAGATCGTCCGACAAGGTAGCTTAGAAAATATTTTTAGGGTCGCGATACGAAATTAATTATTATACAGCTCTGTTATATAGGATCGTATGTAACAGAACTATAACACTTCTTACACACAGAAAGGGAAAATGTTTAGAAATTTTATACGGTCAGTGGGCTTGTTAGTCGAAAGAGTTAACTTCTTACACAGACGTGAAGTGGTATCTATTTGTTTGTAAACTAAACGCAAAAAAATCTACGTAATAAAATTTTTTAAACTCCAGCCTGATATTTAGAAATAAAGGGGTTTCAAATTGAATATACCGGTTTTAAGGCTTCGTATCATTTATTACAGTCAACTAACAATTATAAATAAAAATTCAAATGTAAGAGCAACTCAGTTTTTCTTACAGGTGTCGAATTTAAGCACCATTCGTCACCAGTAGAGTCGATAGGAGACTCCTTCCAAACCTTTCTCAGTGTATCTGAGCCAACTGTTGCAACAACGCTATTTCTAATGACTGGTAGACAGCTGGTTACGGAGGCATATACATATCTTTTTTGAACCCCTTAAGGTAAAAATCACATGGCTTCGGATCATGTGTGATCGTGGATGCCATGCAAAACAAGATCTGCTGTCCGGTCCCTTGCGGCCAATCCACCTTTCGGCTGCGATGTCGTTTAACCAATAGCGTACTGAGTTATGCTAGTGAGGCCGCGCACCATCTTGTTGCCAAAAAGTTCTGTGATTCATCCTCTTCCGATTGCCGCAAGTGTCATACTCCTAGCGCATCAAGATAAGATACACCATTTAGAGTTGCTTCAGCGAGAAAGAATGGCACACACACTTTCTGCTTGGATATGGCACAAAAAACTTTCATTAGTTTCGTTGCAATTGTACCATCTCGTGGGGAGCTGCTGACACGTAAATGAGCACATTACGTGTGTTTTTACTTCCGCTCAGGTGAAATGTCGATTCGTCGCTGAAGTCGACACGATCCAGTGAAGTTTCATTGTCATGCAGCAACATTTCCTTTGTAGTGTTGGCACGTTAAACGTAGTCTACAAGCTGTGGAACTACCTCAAACGATGAGACGTAGTAGCAAGCGCGACCTTAAGTCTCCACACACACGTCACTGGAATTACAAATTCACGATTAGCCTTCCGAACTAATTTCTTGGAGCAACGCTTGAAAGACTTTAATTCATTCAAAACGTTCTTCAGTCGCTCTTGGTCGTTTCGTACTCTTCCCTTTGCGCACAGCTATACAAACAAACCTGTTTGAGATTTTCATTTGATGTATTGTTTATAATTGTAAGTTGAATGTAATGTCACAAAGCCTTAAAACTTGTATTGTGGCATTAACCTGATTTATCTCCAAAAGTACTTCAAATGTTTCAGAGGTGGCGAAGAGTGGCATGACATGTTACGAACTACCTTGCAATACCCTTTGAGAAACTAAGTGGATTCCACAGCTTCTTAGACGTAGCTCTAGCACCAGATATCCCGAAAGACGCGTTCTTTCCTGCGACATATGATAAACATTACTGCCTCAGATTATGGCATACAACCACAAGGAACCGACTGAAGCATTGTTGCAGCTTTCATTGCTGTATGCGAGTCTGCTCAATAAAAGAGCTTCGCTGGGAAAGTGATGCTACTCCGCTCGCATTCTGCTATACTGACAAGAACAAGATATAGGAATTGGCTGGGAAGTGATTCCGCACCAGACTGATTTAACTGATCTTGCTCCCTGAGATGAAAAGCGTTCTAAACACGACTCGAGGAGTTCTTCGCATCAAACCACATGATTTTCACAGTCGCAGAATTGAAAAGTTACCGCAGCGTTGGGAGACTGTTGCTAATAGTGAAAGAGAATATGTTATTGATGGCCGAAGTCTTTGTTATGCGCATGTGTTTGTGTTTATTAAACTGATGGAGAAACCTTAGGACTCATGCACCAACCCTGTTTTTTATTAAAGTTATCGCTGTGGATTGTTCTTGTGGTGGTGGTGGTGGTGGTGGTGGTGGTGGTGGTGGGAGTGTTAGGGCTCAGTAAAGCTGTGAGTGAACGTACGTCTCAAAATTTTATTTAATATATGTAAATGAAAATACACATGTTTCTTTGTTCAAAGTCGTATTTCTCCGAAAGCTCTTCACAATTTACTTTAAAATTTTTGCGCAATGTTGCATATCTGAAGGCGCTCGTGTTTTGTATACCTACTATTAATATATATAATACATAAATAAATATGTAATATATAAAGGGGGAAATGTCATTACCAGAAATTTCGAATGTTTCTGGTGGATTTTCTTCTTGTTGACGGCTTCTATTTGTTGTCGGTTCTAACGAAAATAATCCTATTACTAAACAGATCACAGAAACTTGCTTCTTACACATAACGAATCCACCTCCCGTCATAGAATTTGCAGCTGGTGTTCATATTAAAGTATATTCTTGTATTCTTTATCATTCATTTCACTTAACTAATCCTTGCTGTATAGAGATTAAGCCTTTGAAATTCCCTTTTCCGCGTTTATAGCTTCCACATCACATTTAGACATCTGACATTGATTTTCACATGTGGATTGTAGCTCTTTCCGTAATTTTTCAATTTATGGCAATCCTCTCTCAAACCCGAATTTGGGATTAATCCGAAATCTCTCGTAAGACCGCAGTAACCTCTGTTCAATTACAACCCACACTTCCTACGAATATACAACCTTGTGTGTCTTTAATAGAGTGTTTTCGACTGTTTTCCATCTTCATGGCTTTGATCATTGCAGAAGTATCAGCATTTAGGAGAAGCTTCTTACCCTGAGGGCAAGAGGGTGACCTCAATTTCTGTCCTCTCCTGGGTCTTCTTTTCACAATGTTTCTGGCATTGTGCCACGAATCACTCATTGCTGACGATTTTATTAAGAATCTAACCCATGGGTTAGCCGTTTTACCAGAACCATAAAAACACACCACGTATCGTTAAAAAAGCAAGCACCAAATCTATCAAATTTGGTGGCCTCAAAATTCTGTACATATTATCAACGTCCCACGCCGTTTCATTAATTATTACGATGCTTAGCAATTTTTAGGGTTCCGTATCTCAGTCGATGAACTCTTACAGGATCGCTTTGTTGTCTGTGTGTCCGACTGTTACAACTCCTTTTTCTCATGCACGGGTAGATGTTTCCAACTGAAGTTTGTCACGTAACAACTTTTACGGCCCGTTGGCGGTGTGAAGGATTGAAATTTCTATGTAATTTGGAAATTTCTGATAAGATCTTATGGGTTATGGGACCAAACTGATGAGGTCATCGACTGCTACGGTCGCAGGTTCGAATCCTGCCTCGGGCATGGATGTGTGTGATGTCCTTAGGTTAGTTAGGTTTAAGTAGTTCTAAGTTCTAGGGGACTGATGACCACAGATGTTAAGTCCCATAGTGCTCAGAGCCATTTGAAACATTTTTTTTGCTGAGGTCATCGGTCCCTAAGCTGACACACTACTTAATCTAACTTAAACTAACTTACGCTATGTACACACGCACCCATGCCCGAGGGAAGACTCAAACCTCCGACGGGGGAGGGGGGTGAGTCGCGCGAACCGTTGCTATCCCGTGCGGAAAATTTCTATCGAAATATAGTCAACAGATGCGGCAAGTTGTTATTCTTGTCTTCAGTTCAAAGACTGGCTTGATGCAGCTCTCCATACTACTCTATCCTGTCCAAGCCTCTTCATCTCAGAGTAACTACTGCAACATACATCCTTCTGAATCTGCTTTGTGAATTCATCTCTTAGTGTCCTTCTAGGATACTAAATTGGTGATCCCTTGATGCCTCAGAACATGCCCTATCAATCGATCCCTTCTTCTAGTCAAGTTCTGCCACAATTTCCTCTTCTCCCCTGTAATATTCAGTACCTCATCATTAGTTAGGTGATCTACCCATTTAATCTTCAGCATTCTTCTGTAGCACCACATCTCAGAAGCTTCTATTTTCTTCTTGTATAACTGTTTATCGTCATGTTTCACTTCCATACATGATCACACCCCATACAGATACTTCCAGGAAAGACTTCCTGACACTTAAAATCTATACTCGATGTTAACAAATTTCTTGTCTTTAGAAAAGCTGTTCTTACCATCGCCGGTCTACATTTTATTTCTCGACCATCATCTGTTATTTTTCTGAACATATAGCAAAACTCGTCTACTACTTTAAGTTTCTCGTTTTAGTTTCGTCAGTATCACCCGATTTAATCTGACTACATTCTTTTATCCTTGTTTTGCTTTTGTTGGTGTTCAACTTACACCCTCCTTTCAGCACACTATCCCTTTGGTTCAACTGCTCTTCCACGGCCTTCCCTGTCTCTGACAGATTACGATATCATCGGCAGATCTCAAGGGTTTTATTTCTTCTCCCTGGATTTTAATTCCTACTCCAGATTTTTCTTTTGCTCCCTGCTCAAAATTCAGATTGAATAACATCAGGGAAAGGCTGCAACCCTGTCCCACTCCCTTCCCAACCACTGCTTCCCTTTCGTGCACTTCGACTTTCATAACTGCCATCTGGTTTCTGTACAAATTATAGATAGCGTTTCGCTCGCTGTATTTTACCCCCGCCTCCTTTAGAATTTGAAAAGAGTATTTCAGTCAACATTATCAAACGCTTTCTCTAAACCTGCAAATGCTGTGAATGTAGATTTCTTTCCTTAACCTCTCTTCTAAGATAAATAGTAGGGTCATTATTGCCTCGTGTGTTCCAACATTTCTACGGAATCCAAACTGATCTTCTCTGAGGTCGGCTTCTACCAGTTTTTCCATTCGTCTGTACAAAATTCGTGTTAAAATTTTGCAGCCGTGACTTATTAAACTGATAGTTCGGTAATTCTCACAGCTGTCAGCACCTGCTTGCTTTGGAACTGGAATTATTAGTCTATATTCTTCTTGAAGTCTGAGGGCATTTCTCCTGTCTCATACATCTTGCTCACCAGATGGGAGAGTTTTGTCTTGGCTGGCTCTCCCAAGGCTTGTTCCGACTCAAGCCCTTCGGTTCTCTGTCAAATTCATCACGCAGTATCATATCTCCCATGTCATCTTCATCTACATCCTCTTTCAGTTCCCAAACACTCTGTTCCTGAACATCGCCATTGTATAGACCCTCAAGATAGTCCTTTCACCTTTCTTTCCTTCTTTGCTTATAACTGGTTTTCTGTCAGAGCTCTTGATATTCATACACGTGGTTCGCTTTTCTGAAAAGGTCTCTTTAATTTTCCTGTTGGCGGCATCTATCTTACCTCCAGTGGTATATGTTTCTACATCCTTCCATTTGTCCTCTAGCCATTTTGCACTTTCTATCGATCTCATTTTTGAGACGTTTGTAGTCCTTTTCGCCTGCTTCATTTACTGTATTTTTATATTTTCTTCTTTCATTAGTTAATCTCAATATCGCTTGTGTTACCCAAAGATTTCTACTAGCCCTCGTCTTTTTACCTATTTTATCATCTGCTGCTTTCACTATTTCATCTCTCAGAGCTACCCGTTCTTATTCTACTCTGTTCCTTTCCCCTGTTCTTGTCCATTTCCTAACGCTCCCTATGAAACTCTCTAAAACATCTAGTTCTTTCAGTTATATCCAGATCCCATATCCTTAAATTCCCACCTTCTTCAATTTTAATCTGCAGTTGATAACGAATAAATTGTGGTCAGAGTCCACATCTGCCCCTGGAAATAATTACAATTTAAAGCCTGGTTCTTAAGTCTCTGTCTTACCATTATATAGTCAGTCTGAAAGCTTCCAGTGTCTCAAAGTCTCTTCCACATGTACAGCCTTCTTTCATGACTCTTAAAGCAAGTGTTGGCTATGATTAAGTTATGCTCTGTGGAAATTCTACCATTCGGCTTCCTCTTTCATTCCTTACCCTCAGACCGTATTCACCAACTACTTTTCCTTCTCATCCTTTTCCTGCTATCGAATTTCAGTTCCCCATGACTATTAAATTTTTCATCTCCTTTAACAATGTGAATAATTTCTTTTATCTCATCATACATTTCTTCAATATCCTCATAAAGTGCGGAGTTGACAGACATATAAACTTGTACTACTGTGGTGGGAGTGGACTTCGTGTTTATCTTGGCTACGATAATGCGTTCACTATGCTGATGGTAGTAGCTTATCCGAATTTCAATTTTTTTTTGTTCATTATTAAACCTACTCCTGCATTACCCCTATTCGATTTCGTATTTATAACCATATATGCACTAGACCAGAAATTTTGTTCTTCGTGCCACCGAAATTCGCTAATTCCCATTATATCTAACTTCAGCCTGTTCATGTTTTCTAACTTACCTGCACGTTTGATGTATATCTCATTCCACGCGCTCCGATCAGTAGAATGCCAGTTTTGTTTCTCCTGATAACGATGTCCTTGTGAGTTGTTCCCGCCCGGAGATGTGAATGGGCATTATTTGACCTATTTTACCTATTTTTACGGACATATGTGTCATATATTTTGATACTTGCAAACTCAATCATACAGAATGTGTAGATGAACTATATACACGTGACCGAACTGAACAACATTATTTCAGTAATGTAGACTAATAATTATAGCTATTACAAGTCATGTGTTTTTAGCTTGGTTAGTAATACAAGTATATTTGGCCAGTAATTAATGCTTATTATCCTTTGGGCAGCAGGTCAGGCATTGAAGCGTGGACCCAAAATGGTTAGCTTATACTGACAGGCGTAATCTATTTAGAAGTGGAGTTACGACCATGCGGAAAACATCAAGTAGAAAATTACATGACATGTTCGTGGAAAGACAGATACAACAATCAAATGTGAATGTAGAAAGTGAGACGGCTGGTAGAGTGGATCATAACAAGTGTATTTCAATAGGGAGGCACACAAATTGACACTCGTGCCGTCGTGGCAGCAAGTCTGCAGGGCAACGTTTTCAATGTATTTGTTGTATCACAGTAAATGTGAAGTCGGGGTGAAGTTTTATAACATTTATTTGAAAAAAAAAGATATAAAAATGCTCAAAACCAACACCCTCCTGCTAGAAAGCATGCCACGTAACGACGCTGGAGTGACTGTCGCAACTCTGGAAAAGTGAAAATTGCGTCGGAGGCTGCTGTAATGCGCGTTGTCACCTCCCTATCAGTCCTAATGAGTATTTCAGACAACAGATTTCAGGTTGCCCCAGAAGAAAAAAATTAATCGGTGTAAAGTCTGTGGAACGCGCTCCGTGTAATTGTCACCGGAGGTTCCATCCAAATGCGTTCGCACTGCAGGCGCGAAGTGCGCAGCTGCACCATCATGTTGGTACCAAATTCTCTGTCACGCGTTGAGTGGAACATGTTCCAACAACTCATAAAAAGATTAAGTACCTGTTTTGTTCTGTCGCCGGAGTAACTTTTATGGACCGACCAGGTTATCGCCTACGACGCCGGTCCGAATGTTAACAGCGAAGCGATCTTGGTGACCAAGAACAAAGGCAGCGTATGCATTTTCCCGTGAGCACAGGTGTTGATTGAGGCTGTTGGCTAGTGTGAAGGATGTCTCATCCGCAAAAAGTACACTGTTCGCGAATTCCAGTTGAACGGAACACCTTTGCAAAAAACACTGATAGAATTCAGTTCGACGTGAAAAGGGCGTGTACCTTCTGAAGGCGGTAGGGGTGCAAATCATCTTCGTGCTACACACGCAAAATTGTGAAATGCCTTTCACCCATTTTCCATGCAACACACCGTGAGCTTGTCGAGGGTGCGTTTTCCAGCAGTGCTAACGCCTCCTCTTCAAGCCCTGGTGTACGTACTGCGCGTTGCCGACCACATCCGTCAGGCCTTCGCACCTGTGACACAAAATGACGAAACAGGGTTTCGAAGTCGGCCCCTAAATGAACGTGTGTCATTACGAGAACGTGCCAGTGGATAAACGTAACTCAAATGAACCTGTCTCTCGTAGGGACCTGCGAATGGCAGGAAATTTGCGTTAAATTGGCACTCGACGATCCAGAAACGGCCGAACGTACAAACGTTGAGCAGCGTGAACATTTCCATCCGCCACCCCGTAAGCGCAGTGCTTGTATCCTTCCAAGAATAACGCTTCATTTCCTGTCCGTTCCTCACAGTAACAAACACAATAGTGTCCCCGTTTGATGACAAACTCACGCAGAGTCCACAGGCGCTGTTCTCTACACAACACCTATCAGACATTTGCACAGTCAAAATCAGATCGTTCGCGTGGCAGTAAGAGGCGGAAAACCCATAGTGATATGCCGCATGCAATATCGACAATTATATTGACTACAACTTTCGCAAATAAAGGACATAAATCATCAGCCTTGATGTCACAAATACGAGGTTTGTCCAGAAAGTAAGTACCGATCGGTCGCGAAGTGGACACCACAGTGAAAACCCGATGAAGCTTTGCACAGATGTGTTGGATAGTGTCCCTAGCATGACCGTCGATCGCATCGAGACACTCTTTTCAGTTGTGAGTGCACTGTGAGCGAATAAAGGTGCCTAGAACAACGATGTCTCCCGCCAAGTAGGAGGGCCCGCTGAGAGGCTTCGCCTTAATGAATGCAGCCATCCTAACACAACCGCCACGCACGTCCTTCTTCATGGCAATTCTCAGCCGCACTCTGCAGGGGCCGTGAAAACGATCCTGCAGCCTTTGCTTTTCCTGAGTATTACTTCTGTTCACGTGAAACGCTGGATACGAAGACAACACTTGGGCGCAGGCTACGCACTATAGACCAGCGTAGAGAATTATCGGAAAGAATAGGCGGTTGCCTTCTATGATGAGGGTGTTGGAAATTGGGTATTGGTTTAATTGGGTAATTGGAAATTGGATATGACTGTGTAGAGAAGTATCTGGAGAGTGTAACTAACTCTTGTAAATAAAATGTTTCTGATTTTCAGTGCGGTTTCCATTCAGCGGCTGATCGGAACTTACTTTCTGGACAACCCTCACACATTTAAACCGTTGCCCTGTAGACCTGCTACCATGACTGCTCGGATGGCACGTTGTGTGCCTATCCTGTTGGCGGCGCGTGGCGCTGTTCAACGACGCCTTTTGCCGTACGATGAGGGAATGCGGACAAGGGTTGCTATGTGTAACATGTTTGTTATGACGCATTCCACCAGCCCACTCATTTTTTACATTCGTTCCAGACACGCCCTTCATATGTCGGCCAAGGTGATCTATCAGTAAAGCGTGTGCCTGGAAACCAATGACGTGGGCGAACCACGGATTTTTCAGTATTCTTCTTAATCTAGTCCTTCCCACTTAACGACGTGAATATTTGCCAGAAACAACAGATGGAACATGGAACTGTTGCTCTCCATTCCCCAGTTGGGTAACTGCGGTAAATTAGGAACACGCAAATCACCGAAGAGGCCTCTAACAGAAAGACGTATACCAGATCAGAGGCATGCGAAATTGTTATTTCTATCTATATAGGGTGTCTCTGTTAAGAGTCGTCAGGCGTATTTTCTCTGATGTTTCAGCAGATGTTTGAAAATTCGTTTTGTCAGTGTGTAGCTCGAGTCAGTCCAGAAAAATACTGCTCATCACGGCTTTCATTCGACGTCCATTGTTGACGGTAAGCGTCCGTTTGTTCCCGTTACAACTAAAATGATCTTCATAGCGGAATCTTATGTGCCCATTCGATACAGCGGTCCTAGATTCTTCTAGTGCAATATTTGTTCTACTGATATGTATCAACAAGAACAATAATTACTATTATATTACTCCAGCACGACAGGCCTGTCTTGGCCACTGCCGACCGTTACCGCCAAAGATTAGATTAGATTAATTATTCATTCCATAGAGCCACAAAAGAGAAGATCCTCCTGGGTGTGGAACATGTCAGATAAACACATTACAAAAATGTAATTAGAACTACTCCAGTTTCATTCATTTTAATAATCCTCAGTCAATAAACAGTAAAATTATGTACATGAATTAAAATTAAACTTCTAATATTTACAGGTTTAATACTTACACGTGCTTTCATTAAAAAATGTGTGTGAAATCTTATGGGACTTAACTGCTAAGGTCATCAGTCCCTAAGCTTACACCCTACTTAACCTAAATTAACCTAAGGACAAACACACACCCATGCCCGAGGGAGGACTCGAACCTCCGCCGGGACCAGCCGCACAGTTCATGACTGCAGCACCTCTGACCGCTCGGCTAATCCCGCGCGGCTGCTTTCGTTACATCCATCATTCACACAGTAGCTAGTCACTTGGCTGTTACAACCAAGTATTGTGAAAAATTCAAGTATAATAAATTTTCATTAAAATGATCTACTGCACTTGTTGAGAAATTCATGGATAGGAGTTGGCCACCAAAAATTCTTTTAAATTATGTTTAAATTGTGCCTTGTCTGAAACTAAACTTTTAATGGTTGCTGGTAATTTATCGAAAACATGCGTTTCTGATTACTGGGTTCCTTTCTGGGCAAGAGTAAGTGACTTTAAATCTTTATGTATACTCCTCTTATTCCTAGTATTGATACTGTGTACTAAGCAGTTAGTTGGAAAAAGAGATGTATTATTTACAACAAACTTCATTAGAGAATAAATATACTGAGAAGCTGTTGTTAATATGCCCAATTATTTGAATAGATCTCGACATGATGTTCTTGAATTTACACTACTCATTACTCTTATTATACGCTTCTCTACTCTAAAAACTTTTCTCGGTTTGTGAGGTTACCCCAAAATATGCAACATCCAACGTGCAAACATGCAGCGCTGTTGATTCGCAACTCGTGGCTCATCCTGCCGGAGGTGAGTCCTATCTCGGGAATGGGTGTATGTATTGTTCTTAGCGTAAGCTAGTTTAAGTAATGTGCAAGTCTAGGGACCGATGACCTAAGCAGTTTGGTCCCTTAGGAATTCACACATTTGAACATTCGAACATTTGATTCGAAAGTGGATTACTGTTTTATTGTTTCTCTTTTACTGTGACATACCTATTAAAGGAACGCGCTATTGAATGGGGAATAAAATTGCAATTGAAAAATAATTTTGTTGGGAAACAAACGGACGTTTTCTGTTGACTCTGTGCGTCGCCTGAAAGACTTGACGAGCAACAACTGTTTGCGCTGATTCAAGCTACAGAATACAAAAACGAAATAACAAGTATTTGCCGAAACATCACAGAAAATGCACCTGACGACTGTTGGAAGTGACACCCAGTGTAAGTAACTAAGTTTGTACGGATTCCTAACAATGCGAGTCGTACCCGTATTTATCCGGTTTTTTGAAGAAAACTTGAGTGATCCGTTACGTGAGTAGTTTTATCGGTTGCTGCATTATGCATCGCTTATCCGCTTACCTCGCTCCCCGGCGTTCCCTGCGGCGCTGTTGAATCTCTCCCTTGCTTCCAGTCACGCCCGCGAACGGGGACCCGACGTTTCTGCTCAGCGAGAGATAAGCGGAAAGCTGCCTCCCTGGGGGGGAAGTACCGGTAGCCGATCACACCGTGGAACACCGCTGAGGCGTACCGTACGCGGCGAATTTCTGGTAAAGTAAGTAATAACGATGTAGCCTCGAACGAGCAGCAAAAATGAAATTGCTCCAATACGGTTGTAGATTGTTACAGAGGGACAGTCCGTCGCAAAACTCTTTTGCATCTGAACAGTGATCGAGGAAGTGGCGTAGTGGTCAAAACCCTGTCCCTTAAACTGGAGTGGGTGTTTCAGAATAACACAACAGTGAATTTTATACGAGTACTGTGATACTAACGAAAATTTCAATTTCTGACTGTTGTCCACAGTTTCACATCCCTGCATATTGTATGCACTACACGACAGTGGGAAGGTAATAGGCGCTCCAGACTAGGAGAAAATTATACTGACTCAAGGGATACTAACTATTAATTATGTTAGGATCGATAGGCAATTCTCGCAACATAAGAAAAAGACAAATTAACGGAAAATGGACTATTATATTCTGATGCAATGACATTTTTGACCGCACAGCCAATACTTTTCATTTAATTTTGTTTAGAGCAAAGTCACATCGCAGAAAATTTTGCTTAGTGTTCGTGGTCAGTGTTGCATTTAGTTGCAGCTGGGACACTGTACTCACATCAAGCAGGCACCAGTGGCGGATCATAGGGTACAGTCTCGCCAGGCTGTTAGTCATCAACGAGTGTGTGAAGGGTGATCAGCTACGTATGTACAACGTGATAGATCCTCTAGGTCCCAGAAATTATTAAAGTACTGTTCTTCCAAGGGGTAGGCGATTAGTTCAAGTCACAGATGGTACAGTTGTTTGCTTGCGCGTTCTTCGTATCTGCCACCATTCGTTCTAACCGACAAAACTTCTTTTGGTATTATTCTGTTTTTCATCCATTCAGTTTTACAGTGACATTTGTTACCTATAATTTTATCTACAAGCCACTTCACAATGATTTGCAGAGTTCGTATGTATGTAAGCATGTGTGTATGTATGTAGTCACAGAATCAGTTCGACATCGTCATTTTTAATTCTGTCTAGCCGTGGGAAGACTTTCACAGATCTCAGGCATCTCAGTTCCTAAGATTTTTCTTTTTTATACAAAATGGCATTCATGGCCCCTTTCTTCATTTTACGTTAAAAATTTCCCTTGTATTGCTCTACATGTAGACCGTTTCTTGGTTTGTGGCGGATACCATAATCGGTGTTGTAAGCTATGTTACTGTCACAGTATCTGAAGTGAGATACGAGTCCAATAGCTCTGTGTTGCAGAATTAGATTTATTCGGACTCAAGTTATGCATCTAAGAGCCAGAGTCTTGGTGTTTCGTGCGAAGGTTTTTATGCTATATTCCGAGCAGATTTGTGAGGGATGATACACAGATCTATCAAGAGCACACTGTTTGCTAGATATAAATTAAAATATAATATAAAAAAGAGTAAAATAAAAAGTGAAATATAAAATTTAAAAAAATTAAAAATTTATTAAACAGAAACCGATAATGATCGACCTGGAAGACGGAAAGAAGGAAACCCATCATCGTTATATCGTACATGATGAAAACATATTCTTTCTGTGAAACATGAGCAATCCATATCATTACAGTGGATTAGCCGAAAGCATCAGTTCGTGTAGGTTTACATACTACTTTTAGCGTGCGAAAGATTCAGTAAATTCCGATTGGCGCATTCCCACTCGGGCACTGTCAGAGAGAGGTAATCACGCATGCCACGAACACCTGTTCCGCATCAACCAAGTGGACAGAACGCACATAGGCGTTTCTATCCCAAGACAAAGGACCTCCATGAGGTAAGCATACCCTGAGCAACAAACTTCTCTTGTGGTAGGTGAAGAGGCACCCAGTCATTAAGTCCTCCGCATCTCCAGGAGGCCGGCATAGCCAGAGGCATGGGCATGCAGAAGGCGCCCGATCAATAAATTCTCATACATTTTATCTTTCGTTCACGACACATTTCTCTCGTCTGGTGGGTTCGTCAATCTGCGTGCGAGATAATTTTTTTTTGTCCCGCTCTTAAAGTGACCACCGACGTAATTGCTCAGATTTCAGGATTTACCTATTCTGCATTGGACATGAAATTGTACATGATAGCAGAACAAATCTGGACTAATACATTAAAAACGGTTTTCTTAACCAAAATATTTTCCCACTTATACGTAGAGTCGGTAATGGACCTAAAAAAACATAAAAAATGTTTAGTATTATGCTTACATATTCTCTCGTGTGGATCTATATCTAGCAGGCTTCGTTTCTCCCTTGAAAGACACGGTATACTCTTTTGTGAATCTGCGCCTTCCATGCTTTCATTTTCTCTGTAATGACTAACACTGGAAAACCTTTTCGTTTCCCTTCTTCGTGTACTTTAGGAACTTACTGTTGTTCTGTGGGATTGCTCGAAAATTTTTTCTGTCCCATTAAGCCTGAGAAAGAATGTGTCACTTTCCTTATTGTAATTGTAACGCTGCTGTTTCCACTTTCACTGAAATAAAACTGAACGAAAATCTTCGCACCAAAGACCAAGACACTGGCTCTTTGATGCAAAACTTCAGTCCGAATAAAGTTAATTCTGGAACACATACCAACTAGACATGTATCTCACTTCATATAGCTTGGCAGTAACATAACTTACAACGTAGATCATTTTAGTTGTCTATCACATGTACAGTACTTTTTCATTCGTTTGCTTGTATTCCGTCGTAACTTATGATTAAGCCAGTGGCTTACCTTTTTTAAACTGAAAATGTGCATATAAGTGAAGAGGAACAGCGCCGGCCACGCGAAAAATCGGTACATTTACAACGCTGATATCATTTTCTGAATACTTTCTGGCAGAGGGTAGGAAGGGGGCTTTCTCGGATTATTTTTTTAAAATATGCAAATTGGGGAATGCATACCGTGTTTCAAGAACTGTTTCTTCTTTGCTATTGTTGTCGGTAACAAGTGGGTTGCGATGCGAGTGAGTCGCAGTGAAACAGTCGATATGTACAGAACAAACTTCGACATACATAGCACGCAGACAGGCACTCTCAAAAACTCCGTAACATTTTATTTAAAAACAACATACTATCATGAATTTTTTTAATAACATTAACTTTTAATTAATACTATCGGACCAAAGCATCATTTACAATTTATTTTAAATTTTTCTACTATTGTAAACCTAAACGACTTATTCCAAACGTTCGGTAGTAAGATTGTCTTCGATCACTCAAAACATTTTTATAAGCAGAAAAAGACCGCTCTACATCAACTGAGATAAATGGGCAGTTTTTAAATTTGGGTGCTATGTTGGCACTTATTGTTTCTGGTGCAAGTTCACCTGCCCCATTAATAAAACTATGAATTTCGCGCAGTGGTTCAAATCCTGGCCAAGAATAATTTTATTCATTAACTGAAAAGACTCATTCAATGCCAAACCTTGAGTTTCAAGTTTTTTAATATTTGGAGGTCTTTCCTAATACCAGAATCACTAAAAGCCTCCTTGCACTGGCAAACTGCCAGAAGTTCTGCACTATTGGTTTACAATCCCTCTAATGGCCTGGAAATGTTCATTGTAAAACATAGCTTCGACCCATGTACCCCAACGAGTTACCACTGGTTCGGGAGGTAGAGACACATTTGGCAATTTTTCTTTGATGCTCTTGATGCGAGCAGGAGCATTTAGAAAGACTTTCTTTGTGGATGAAATCAGTTTGTTTACATTCAAAAACGTGGAACGTACTTCATCAGCAAGGTGATGTACTCAGTGAGCAAAGCACGTCACATGAATCAAATTGGGATAAAACTCGCAGGGATTTTCCTGCTTTGATCACATAGGGAGAAGCATCTAAAATAAACACAAACACCCTTTCATTTACAGAAGATTCTGGAAATATTTTTCTAATACCCTCATTCACAAATCTGGCGATCGTAGAATGATTTTACTTTTTCAAGTTCTTTGCAGGCCGCTAAACAGGAAGGAGGCGGCTTTCTTTTCAAAGCACCAACAATTAAATTTGCAGTATAACGGCCGCAAGTGTCTGTGGTTTCGTCAACTGAAATTCAGATAACTCTTTCGTTGACTATTCATTGCGTATTTATTCCAGAAAATTTATGTGAATTGTCGATATGTAATTAATGTTGATTCATCGGATATATTTTGATTTAAGCACTATTTGTTGAGGAAGCCTTTGAGGTTAGGGTTTATAAAATATTTCGACAGTGAACTAATCATTAAATGCAACTTTATGAAATATCATTAAATGTAGTAATCACATCTCTGTGGTAACACAAATTATTACTGTTCATGATTAAGGTACATGCCTGTAAATACAAATTTAACACCACTGTACATTTTCAGTTCTCGTCCAGTGGAGTTCATCTGCAATTTTGTCTTTCCTTCAAGAATCATTAATGTTTTTGTAAAAGTTTTATACAATTGAAACACTGTTATTTATAATTGTCCTTGAAAATTCATCACATAAAACACCAACAAAAATGTACATGAGTTCGAGGCACAACTAGTTCAACACACACACACACACACACACACACACACACACACACACACACACAATATCACTGACACTATTGGAACGCAAAATGGTCTCATCACATCAACGATCACTTTCTTTTACAGTCTATTCATTTTGCCATGGGGTTCAAATTGGAACAACGTTACCAATTTGCGATAGTGTACCGTTCATTGTGCACACACTTATTATTCAAATATCAAGTTCTAAAATGCAGATGACCTTAACTGTGTTAAAGTTCTTGTCTGTAATCAGATCATGGCTGTGCATACAGAAGTTGTATTTGCAAGTGGTGATCAAATCACGAACTCTTCATTTGATGAAGAGGTAATGAGCTTCGTTGTTTGGTGTTGCGACCAGTTTTGAAACAGAACATAGCTAGACATCTGCCTAATACGTAGCTTTAAGTTGAGGAGTTTGTTAGATTGTAGTCGTGAGAAACGCTGTCAAAAAGTTCTCCCAACATGACGCGTGGGCTCATGCAGGCTAAATAGTATTCAGCCTATATTCAACAAGCTAGGTGGACAGTGTATTAGCGTGCGACATTGTCATTGCAACTCGTTTTCATGTCGGCTGCACGTTTCAGCTTCCCACAGCATTAACAAGTGCTAGGCGATTCCGACGCCCTCGTCCTGCATGCCAGTTGCAGTCGGCATTCTCTTTAATCTCCTCGAGTACTGGTTCCAAATGGCAGCCCCTCACTGCAGTCACATGACAGCTGACAAAGTCTGACCACCTTTAGAGGCGTGTGCGACTTTTACTTCCTAATGATTCAAGGTTCATCCAGTAAGCTGTGTTACATCTCGCTTGCAAATAACCTCATATTTCTGAATCTCATGTGGCTTGTGCCACTTCAGAGCAAGCTACAAGCAGTAATCAGTTACACGCTCTGTGTAAGACATACACCAATTCTTACCATTATTACACTAAAGACTATCATAAGTATACATGCAACTCGCATACTGTTCGCATTTAAAATGCATTACCAAAGTTAATGCTTACGTCAGCGAAATCCCTCCTTCTTTCCGCAAAGTTACTAAAAAAAAGAAACCATTAGATTTACAAAAGTTTATCAATGAAATCTATGCTTCTTGCTTAAAAATTATTCCTGTGATAAAAATGAATCAGCTTTTATCTCACAAATTCCAAATTATTAGCACAAAAGTGAAGTTAATTACTTATATTTAAAGGTTAGATGTATATTTTCAGACCTCTTTTTACATAAATCTTGTAAACTCAGGTCCTTTAGAGTTAATACGCTATTTAGTTGGTATGGAAACTGATGTGTGTGATCGTTAATGTTTTAATCAGCATGCACTACATTAGACCAGAGAAACCTAGAGATATTGAATAGTTCTCCCTCAATTACCCGTGCTAGGTGCCATTTCCGTCATCTTTCCATTCCTTCTTTTACCTGTCACCGTACTCCATAGTCATTCATTGTCTGTCTCCACATGTATTTGTCGACCCAAAATTTCATCCATGTAGCTCCTCCTCTTTTAATCTTTATTCTAGTTTATGTTCCATTACGTAATTGTCTCATACATTTCATATAATATTAACTGTACCTGGGGATATGTAAACTTAATATCATATTCTCATTAGCACATAGAAGACTCATTTAAATTAGCATATTACCTAAACATCTTTTCCACAAAATCGTATGTAAATGGCTTCATCCTTTGTGCTTGTTAATACTCAAACATCATCCATCTCTTAACTCGGCAGCGTCCTTTGCGTGTGCCACACTTCGTAAAACACCATTTTTCATGACAATAATCCTCAATACATATTTCTCTTGTTGTGCACTTACAGTCAACAATCATCCAATGTGTTTCTTCTTCACATCTCTGTTCATATCTGGTTGATTTCTTCTGACAAATTCGTTTATTCCATGCAATTTCAGTTAGATGTTTCCCTTGAATCACATCATGTTCTTACAAATTCTTTTTGTTCGACGAGAGAATACAGACTTGATGCCATGTTTCCATTAATGCTCTTTTATTTTGTAAATATTTTACTTGTGAAATGTGATGATCTCCTGTCGATTTATACATTTTCAAGGTTTCCAACTCTACAACATTACATGGTCCAAAAATGTTTAGAAAAAATTCTTATTCATAGTGACTCTCCTTCATTCTTCTCCTGCATCTCACCAAAACTTTCTCCTGTATTGAGTTTGTTTTCTTGCTGGTCCCTTCTGATCTTTTCTTCTTTCTCTAGTTTCATAATGGTCCTATTCAGTGCGGCTTTTATTACTGATGACATTTACATCGAGTCAGGGGGAAGTTCACAATTTCTCAAGTTGTATCGTTGGTTGGCTGATTCATCAAAACTAATCAGAGCGCAAATCCAGTCGTTTGATGTAAGAAATCATTCAGTACACTCTTGAAATTCTTCAGGTGCACGTACTACGTTTGATGCTGTTTGTTGCATTATACCTGCATATTTTAAGTATTTCCCTCATAATTCTTGCCGCAGGGCTCAAGGCGATATGTACATAATCCTGAATCCCCTTCTGCTGCATAAAATTCCTCCAATCTTTTGACCTGATCTGTGCTGTTATCTGACAAGACTCTTTCTTTCCCCATCTTATGGAGGGAGTAGTTGTTGAATGCACTAGTTGCCATCGTTCCAATGGATTTTCGCAGTGGAGTGAGTACCACAAACTTCGTCAATTCTAATGTCACAAGGGTGCAGCGGTAGCCTCTGTTCTAGATTGGAACAAATCTGAAAAAATGTGCAATAATCCCTTGGATTCTACCAGAAACATGGGTGCTCGGAGGGTTATAGTGTTTGGTTTACCCTGCTGACAGCGGCGGCATATATTTTTAATTCGCCTTTTCGTTAAATGGGGTGATTGTCTCATTTTCCATTTTTACGGTTCAAAATGTGTAGGGCTCAGGTTTATGTACCATATGAATTTATTTATTGCTCCTGCGAGTATGCAGACTAACCAGTTGTTTTCTGCTGGATTTGTGCATCTGAACAAAACACTGTTCTTAACTATGTAAAACTGTGTAATGTTGGCAGCTGAACGATCTCGCCAGATATCCTTGTCTGCATACATGGCTGGGTCCCCCTCTTGCCCTTTCTCAATGTTCTCAAGGATTCTTCTGATGAATTTTTCAATGGTTGCCACACTGTCATTTTTACTGGAAAATCTGTGGGTGCTCTTGACAGCACATCTGCTAGTACAGTCTCTTCCCCTTAGATATGCACCACGTGAAAACGATACTCCTGTAAGTAAGTTACCCAACATAAGAGTCGTTCATGTGTCAATTCCGCAGTCATTAAGAAATCCAACAACTTATGATGTGAACACATTTTTGTTGTTTTTCCTGTCAAAAAGTATCTGAATTTAGCAGACGTCCAGATGAGGCGGGCACATCCAGCTCAGTCAGTGAGCCTTACTAAGGACATGGCTACCAAATGCAATTGTATGTATCACAGATTCTCCGTATTGTTCTTCTTGTTGGCGCAGGTATACAGATAAGCCTGATTTAGACACGTCAGTTCATATGTTCATATGCAGAATTCTGTCCTCAAGTCCAGCTGAAACAGTATGGGTAAGTTCATCAAAGCTTCTTTCAGATTCCTAAATTTCTGTTCTCAAGTTCTGTCCATTCCTAACCCGTGTTCTTCTGTCAGTCTGCAAAGATTGGATTTGGATATTGTATCCCTTATGAACTGTTTTTAATAATTCGTAATTTCAAGGTAAGCACGTACTTGTCGTTCAGTTCTCGTTATAGAGTATCTTTCAATTGCTTCAAACTTCCTTGAATCAGGGTGGATGCCATCTGCAGATATGACGTTTCCCAAGAATTCTACCTCTTCTCTGCCAAATTCTGACTTCTCCAGGTTAATCGTGACTCAATGTCTTTCAAATACCTCTGTTGATTGTCGTGAAATTTCATCGTTGTCGCCCCATGGTTTTTACCCTAACTAATACGTCTTCAACATGCTATAACGTATCATTGATCTTCAGAGCTTTTAGAATGGCGGTTCGTAGTCACGTACTGACGACGCGGTGACATGTTAATGGTGAAAGAATAGCACACACTCTCGCGAACCATCACTAACGCATTAACGCTCACCATGGTTCCTGCATTACTCCGAAATACCTACGGACGATTCACACACATCCATGCCCTAGGCAGGATTCGAACCTGCGACCGTAGCGGTCGCGAGATTTAAGCAATCTCCTTGCGTTGCTGCAAAAGCGCCACCACGGGGAAGACTGAGAAACTGTAACTTATCAGTGCAACTATAGAGGCTCAGCGACTACCGCAATCGACATCAGAGGAAGCAAATTGCTCACTTATGATCAGTACATTTTTTTGAAATGGTGTAATACCTTGTGAATGTACCAAGCCTATGATCTGTGAGCTTGGTTTGTGACCTTGGTGTTGATGGGTCTATAAATCCTAATCTTTCTTTCTTTTCTAATTAGTAAAGTTAAATAATACTCTGAGAATATTCTTAGCCACGTTTTTTATCTTCCTTAGAAATGTATGCTGTTGTGTGGTAGCCACATGTTAAGAATTTCTGTTAATCCATTAGGAGGCAATGGGATCATGTTCTGAATAAACTATAACTTGTTGTAAGACATCATTATCACGAACACTTGAGAACGATTTGCAGTTGAATCGAAAATGATTGTTTGAATAAAAACTTCATTAGAGCGCCTTGTTTCAGTAAACAAATAACCAAGAGTAGAAAAATACTGTGGATTATCATCTGCGTCACTTTCTCGTTAATAAGGCAGAAATGAATCAAATACAAGTGTTGGTGACACTGCCGAAAATTCGCTGTCCCATACGTGTACCATTTTTCAACTTACAAGAGACATCACAGATTAGCACTGGTGCAGACTGTTGGTAAAGTTCGGTGTGCTTGCGGAAGGCTATACATACAAAGACCGCCGTTTACCTACGGATCAGAGCGCGACGTGAGGCGGCTTGAAGCAGACCAAAGAATATCTGCGGGTTGAGTAATGGGACAGTACACAGTGACATTCTGGTGTCAGCACGCAACACCGACGGCTATGGACTCAAGCCGTATGCCTAGTCGGACTGAAAGAAGCTTTGTTTGCCCGATTCAGCTTGTCAGATGGCCGAAAGACGACGCTGGCAGAGTGGCAGTACACGCGCGTCTACTGCTCTGCAGTTTCTCTAATGAAGTTTCACAAACTGTTCGGCGAAAGCTTCCGATTTTTCCTTACTTATTGCCTCATATGTTTGCTTCATGTTGAAGTCCTTATCTTTTCGTGATGGTCAAAGTAATTGTGATATTTGGGAATTACGTTCCCCACCACACACAAATCGAATAGTTTGCAATGGAAAATAGAAGTTGCTATCAATTTACGTTTAGTTAATGTTAGATCGTACAATGGTGCATATAAAATGTAGCTAACATTTTTAATTTGACCTTAATTTTGGGGCAAGTTCTAAATCTACATCCAATAACCAGAAAGTTGGTTTTATATGTGCACTCACCTTCGCCCAAACACACAAACAATATACCGATAGTGAATTATTCATAACATCCATCATATTTCATAAAATGTTGAAAGAACGGTAACCAGTATTCGACATAGTGAAAGGAGAAATTACGTGAGTGTGCAACAAGGTAAGTGAAGAGATGATGCGTTAATTTTCAGATTGACAGTGGGGTATTTCATACACTATCTTGTCCGTTATTGTTTCTTTAATAATAGACTACGATCTAGGATTCTGTCGCAACTGCAACTGTATTAGTATGTTAGGAAAGTTAATTTGTGTAAACTCTGTTAAGTTTTGGCAAAATAAGCAAAATTTGACAAGGTAATAGGAGAAATGTGTTACTCAGAACTCGCTACAGTTGACACCTCTCTGGAGCAAAAATAAATAAATAAATAAATTTACAAGCCAGGCGAAAGTAGGTTGTCATTCGTATTGCAGTTAAGGTCACCAGGTGTCAGGCTTTAGCCGGATATGACTGGCCTTTTACCGGCGTGTCCAGCGAAATATACTAAAGTGCAGCCAGTCGGGCTTTTCTGAGACGTTTTTAGTCGTCAGGTAGAGAGCGTACAAATAAAACTCGTTTGAGACTGAAATATCCTATACTAGAGTGTGTGCGGAGGAGAATTATCGCATGTGCTACGGGCATCGTAGCACCTACATTTCTTTAGACAGCCTAGCAACTCATAAATCTCCATAAAATCCTCCAATGAGTCAAACATTGTTCTATAACGCCACAACGCCCTTGTAAGGCTAAGGAAAAGCAACATGGTAAACATGTTGTGGGTCCCTGGTCACTCAGGAATTAGTGGCCATGAACAAGCTGATAGATAGACAAAGACAGGCGCGACGACTCCACTTACTGGACTGGAACTTGTCCTAGCCGTCACTAAGCCATATTAAAATACATGGTGTTTCCAAAGCTATGGCCAATAGCCCACACAGTGAAAGTACAGGCAAAAATATCCAGAAAGCTCCAATAAACATGGGTCCGTAAATCAACGGTTGCCGTGGTAACGCATTAATTCGAGTTGGGAACCAATTGTAGATGTCGTGGTATTTACGCATGTGCAAATTCTTCTCTTTCCCCCTCCGTGCACTGTGCAATATCGGCCTCACAGTTAAAGAGAGGTTGGGTTGTTTGAGGGAAGAGACCAAACTTCGGTCTCATCGGACTACTGAAGGACAGGGAAGGAAGTGGGCCGTGCCCATTCAATGGAACCATCCCGGCATTTTCCTGGAGCGATTTAGGGAAATCACGGAAAACCTAAATCAGGATGGCCGGACGCTGGATTGAACCGTTGTCCTTCCCAATGCGAGTCCAATATGCTAACCACTGCGCCACCTCGCTCGTTCAGTCAGTTAAGAATGTCAAGGCAGCATGGACAAATGTTACACCAGTGAAGAGTACGCGGACATGCACTTCATGTATGGGAAAGCGAATGACAGTGCCTTTGAGGCTGCACAATTGTATGGAGAAGCTTTGCCTCTCGCCAGGCAGCCCGAAAGGCGTACATTTAGCTAGTTACATCATCGCCTTAGAGAAATCGGGAGTTTGGCACAGCATGTACCCGGATGTACCCATTGACCGAGGTCTGTCACCCGACGTTGAGAAAAGGGTGTTCCTCATTGTACACGAATGTCAGTGTACTTCAAGGAGGAGGATTGCTGCCAAATAGCGTGTCCTTGGTCATAGAGGTGTGTGGTGGATTTTACGTCGGCAAGTACTCTATCCATACCATCTCCAGCGAGTCCAAAACATCAACAATGCAGACTTACTCCCTAGAGAGAATTTCTGCCAATGGGTGCAACAACGCCGTACTCTGAATTCCTTGTTTGTAAGCAGTATTCTGTTGAAGGAAGAGGCTAGATTTACCCTTGACGGTATTTTTAACTGCCATAACTGTCACATATGGGCCGATGTCAGTTCTAATGCAACACACGTATCACAACATCTGCATCGTTATTCGCTGAACGTCTGGGCAGGTCTGCTCCACACACAGTAACCGGACAGCAGTAGATGCGGTGTCTGCGGACTGTACTTCCACATTTACATTTACTTGATGGTGTCCCACTAGACACCTGGTTCATGCATGACGGTGCTCCAACACATTTTCATTTACGACGGCTCTGGCTTCTAGCTCGGACGTATGGTCCACTTACAGAGGTAGAGAGGGGCCTGTACCATGCCCTCGAAGGTCTCCGGATTTAAATGCCATGGAATTCTGTGTGGGGGTCATGTCAAAAGCCTGGTCTACGCTACCGAGGTCAACTCTCTTGACGAATTGTGTTTGCGGATTGAAGCAGCCATCCAGCATTTACAGAATTCTTCAGGGCTGCCTGAGAGCATTCGCAGCTCATTTCAGACACGAGTTTAATGTTGCATTCAGACACATGGACATCATTTGCAACACCTGCTTTAAGGTTTAGACCTTCCATGTACTCAGAGACACAGATGAACGGCAACAGAAAATGTGTTGTATCTCGACAACAGTTGATTGGTTGACCAATGTTTAACAGCGCCCCCCCCCTCCCCCATCCCTTCGGAGGTTAGAGTCCTCCATCGGGCATGGGTGTGTGTGTGTGTGTGTGTGTGTTGTCCTTAGCGAAAGTTATTTTAAGTTAGATTAAGTAGAGTGTAAGCGTAGGGACCGATGACCACAGCAGTTTGGCCCCATAAGACCTTACCACAAATTTCCAAGTATCAGTAGACAGGGTATAGAGTACTGCACTACAATCCAAAACATAAACGTGGCCAGCTAACGATGACGAAGATATGTTTCAAGAGTTCTGTAACCCTGAAGCTGAACAGCTAGCAGATGATAGGAAGCAGATGACCGGCCAAGGGAACAGCAAGAAACGTTTACACACGATGGGTATAGAGGGAGAAGCCCCTACGTGTAGGCTATGTGCTCAGGTGGATGGATCCACACCACATCTAATCTTGCAACGCAGAGCTCTGGGTTGTAAAAGATGAGCCTGTATAAATCGTGTCTAATAAGGAGCTAGTGAAGTGCCTCCTACTACTTCTTAGGAGTACGGATTGGCTTTACTAGAATCGGAGGGAGCGAAACTGCACAGTAAACCCGCTTTCGGTGCGAGAAACAGTGGGATAATAAGACCGCTGCCGTTATGGCTCTCTGCATAAATCAAATCCCGATTCATGCTAATGACGTAAGCGTAAGGGGAATTTCTGTTCTTGTGTCTGTGTCCTGTGTTTTTCTCTGTAGGCCAAAGAAGCCTAACATATACGACGCAAGAAACAGAGTGAGGGAAAGATGAATTTGCCGCACAGCCAATGTCAACCCGCCCCTCCACGCTCGCGCATCGTTCCTATCCGTGTTATTAAAACTGGCAGAATATTGCTTTCCAATTCCAGGCTATAATGTCAACGTCGAAAGGGTGTTCTATTTCATAAACGGCCAATGGGCAAAGGAACGCAATAAACTGCAAACCAGCGATGATGAAATTGCTGCTGTGTAATTTAAAAGTTTCCTGTCAAGAGTTCAATGAAACGATTTCCAAGAAAAATAAAGTTGGTGATAAAGTGCGTTGAAGAAAGAAGCATTAATATTTAAATACTGATTATTGTTATTACTATGCAGTTCTAACTGAAGTGCCCAAAGTTATTGAATGTCGTTTAGTTTCAGGTCCCAGAAGATCAAATAACTGATAATTTTGTTTAATGAAAAAACTTGTATATGTTGACTTAATGTTGTCTTAGAAAGAAGATATTTAGTAGGTAAATTGTATGACTTTTACTTGTTTTTAGTTTGAAATCCGTTTTAGATCTAACAAAAAACTGACATTAATAAACGATTAAAAATAACAGCTGTGTCTACTTCTGTCTTTAACAGTAGGTTCGGCTTTTAGGGTAACTCTGAGTCTGTCTTATCCGTTCGCAACCCATGTTGCAGTTTAGACTTAATCCTGTAACACGTGTGTTTTTGTGAATGAATAACTGGAAATTAAACTTGCCAAAGGACTTCCTTTCTTCACGTCAATGGTTTGAGAAATATAGAAAAAAAATTCCCACCAACTGGAATACAAGTTTTTTGTTGCTATACCTGTGAAGAGTGAAGAATTGAATTTTTCCACTTCTTATGTCTTTTAGTTAGTCAAAGATACAGATAATCTATTTTGATCTTGATGAGTCGTCAGCTGAGTTCTGCAAGTTATCAGTCAGTGTGCACAGTTTTAAATACACAAATAGTTACATTGTCTCAACGAGAATAACTGTTCTGGATCAAATTCTGTCTGAAAAAAAAAGTTTGATGCATGCATCTGTCAGGTAACGGTAAGATTATTAAAGCATCCTGCTTATTATATTGTGAGAGACTTAAGCCTACTCCAGTCAAGGACGGACACACGCGCGCGCGCGCGCGCGCGCACACACACACACACACACACACACACACACACACACACACACACACACACACTGAAACTATCACTACCACACTTTGAATGAGGATAGCAGAAATGAGACAGTATGTTATTTGCTGTGAACTGTTTCATATGATTTTTTCCTTAGGTCTTTGCCGTTTAGAGAGAAAATCCTCTACTAAGTTTCTGTTATGGCTTCACGTCATTAAAACATACTAGGTTACTGGCAAAATTGCAAAAGACGTGGTAATTTATTTTCGTCCGAACTTTTGACCTTTTTCTTTCTTTCGACGTAATTTAACTAGATTTATATGTTAATGTTGTTGCATTGCGATGTAATTCTGATCATAGTCTACTATTAAAAACATAACTGAGAACAAAACAATTTTGGTAAACATTTTTGGAAGCAGTGATCAATAGAATATTATATTTTAACTAAAGTTCAGTCTTGTTCACAAAACTTATGTCTCAATAACATAGGTGACCGGTTTCGGTTATATTTATATAACCATCTTCAGATCCATGGCTTCCTTGGAGGATGGTAGGCGGAGCTTTCCTCAGCTGCTACGAAGTCAAACCAATGCTTTAAAAAAGCTCATTGTCAGTATATTGCTGCAACCTGACACAATTCCTCTTTTCATCTGCCCTTAAAAATTACATTATTCCACTGAAAATAAAGGAACAGTAGTGAGTTCTGTTTATATGGGCAAAATTTTCGCATGTAAACCAAATGGTCAAATATGTTCCTACCTGCGTACCACAATTTTCAAAATACGCGTTTCAGTATCTTTAACAGTTTATGAAACGTCTAACGTGATGAATAATAAGAAAAATTCATTTCTACCGTGTATTAATGGGGGTGGAAGTCAGGGCCCTACGTAAGATACGAAAATGAAAATTCCTGTTTTAGATACTTAAAATACACAGCAATGAATGACCTAACGTGGACAAATCGATTTACTCTTCAGTGCAAAGGATTTGAATTTCGTTTGGTGGGCTACTTAACTTCATTGTCGCCAATGAATAGCAGCAGTCAGAATGGACGTATGAACCATGTGCCTCACACGGAGGCCCACACGCAGCGACTTTCGTTGAACAGTCGTTCATGAGGTACATTTGGTAGTCCCTTGGCTCATCTGGGCGGTCAGTAGCTCAACAGTTGCACGTGTGTTCACCCGAACACACCTCTGCAGCGTTCATTCGCCCCTGTCATCTATGGAGTGTGGTACACTAACGTTGCCTCAGCGCCAGTTTTGGAAAGCTGTTTTGCCATGCAAGGTATATTGTAACCACAGCAGCACGTGAAAAATTTATAGACTTAGCCGTTTTGGAAATTCTTCCACAATTGGCTTGAAATCCAATGATCGTGCCTTTTTGGACGTGAGATAAATCTCTCCATTTTCACGTTCCCCCGACAAGTTTTATGCACCCTCCACAGCTACTGCTGCCATCTGCCGTCTGTGAATGGTTGTTTCACGTTGAAGTCGAACATCGGCGGTGGTCACATTTATGTGACGGGACTACATATATTCATTAACGAAAAGTTAGATAGCTCGCCATTAAGCTGATATACAGTATAATGGTGTAGGTAACGAAATATTCAACTTTTTTTATCGACGTTGCAACACAGCTACGACGAAGAGTCCCATGACCAATTTAGAACGAGACATCACGGCAAAATGATGCAAGAAACCTCAATACCAGAGGCTGTTTCTGTTTGCAGTTCTTAAGGGACCAAACTGCAGAGGTCATCGGTCCCTAGACTCACACACTGCTTAAACTAACAAACTAATCTACGCTAAGAACAACACACACACACCCATGTCTGAGGGAGGAATCGAACTTTCGGCGGGAGGGGCCTCGCAGTCAGCGACATGGCGCCTCCAACTGCGTGGCCACTTCGCGCGGCAATACCAGAGGCCAGTTAGGTATTGTTCTGTAATAGCTGTTGCCGTGATACCTCGTTCCAAATTGGTCATGGGATTCTTCATCGTAGCTGTGTTGCAATGTCGATAAAAAAATGAATTATGCTGACACTATAGAATCCAGTCCTCGGGTGTCCTGAAAAGCTTAGAATATCGCTGACAGCGGGGAAACTGGGCCACCGAGGCAGTGATGGCATGACTGTTAAACGACCACACGTCACATCTCGGTTCTGTTGTACTTATGGGAGAGAGAGAATTACCGATTCAAAATCTACTAACAAAGACCGAGTAAATACTGCTTATTTCAGAGAAGCAGTATGAGTCACCGTCTATGCTGGTCGCAGTAATGCGATGTGTCGTTAGGCTGTCATAGCCAGGCACTGTCTCCTCTGTTGGACTTCCAGGCATGCTTACATCTGAATACTGCTATCATGATGCTTTACAGCCGGAGGGCCATCTAAAGAGTGACCACCGTCCACTGGAGGAAGCCTACTGATAGGAGGGTGTCCGCAGTTCATTTCTGTGCCATCTGGCTGCTGAGCTGTTACAGCCTTGTGCAGGCAGTCTCTATTGCTGCTTGACAGTTCAGTATGGGCAAGAGCACTGATGACGCCGTCCACGATGAGGTCTTTGGCCTGTGCCACCCTAAGACGGCGGCAACACGCCAGCAGGCACAAGCGTCCTTCCCGAAAGCTGCCAGAGTCAGTCTCCTGACTCTGCGTCATTCCTACTCATCACCTTGCTGCAGCCGTTCCCAGGATGGGGAGCTGAACGCCGTACTATCAGCTGGAAGTATGGCTCCACCACCAGGTAGACGTCATTCACCACTTATCTTTACAATGAATACTAACTGCAAAACTGAGGTAGAACGCAGAGCAGCTGTCGTGTGATAGACTGCTGGTGCTTATTGGCAGGTTAACCAGCATTCTCTGCGTCCACCAGTGGGCTCTGGACAGTGCGACGAGTCATCAAGCAGACTACCAGTTTTCTGCGTGTTCCCATACTTGGACACGTTGAAAATCAATCTACTTAATGAATCCCACTTGCCGACAGGACACAGTTTACATTGTGGATGTATCCTAATGTAGTCGTTGTTTGCACGGGATTCACTGGGACCAGAGACGTGTCTAGCATCGTTTTTTTACAACAAAACACTGTGGAAAGCTAGTAACTTTAACCTATTACCAATCTACCACTACCGGCTGCAAAAGTGCCAACGTGGTTTGCGAATAGCTGCGTGGTCTGGAGGGTATTTGTGTGCCAACTGAAGTTACATCTTAATTCCACTTACGAATATACCATGTAATCAGCAATCACTAACCTGGAATCGTACTGATTTGATTTCATTAGAGTAGAAAGACCTTTATGAGTAGTATGAGAACCTTTGTTTGTTCCTTACTAGATACGAAAGCTTCAGAACTTAATGTCCCAGTTGTTATGTGTCCTTTTCCCTCCAACGCTTAGCATTGGAAAACTGGGTGTGATGCATTCTCCCGTTCCTCAGCACATAATCCGTACTTAGGGATTTCTTCCTCTTTACCCAACGTGAGTAGGTGTTTCTGAAAGTTCCCATGGCCATTTGTAAATCACATAAGTTTAATCTGTCTCCTGCTCATGTCCAGGATTACAAAACTTCTCTTCAAATATGACTACAGCATCATTAGTTCCCATGTTTATTTTTTTGGAGCACAGTCCAATATTCTATAGTATTTTGCAACGATGTTTGATTCATTTCCAGGGGCTGTTGGAGCATTCAGAGCTGCTTGGCTGTCTGAACAAATGTAGATGCTTCGATCCTTTCAGCAGTTATTACCATTCTCTGCCGTGCACTCTCCGATAGCGGATATAACCGTCTGGAATACTGTGGCCAGTTTCCGTTAGAGAGAGACTGCTTCCTCTAGTTAGGTCACTATTCTGTACACTCCGGCCCCAGCGCCTTCATTGTGATCCATCCATCAGTAAACCAGACTATGTCCCCTGAACAGCTGCAAAACCTCAGGTGTGTAAGTGACAAACTCATTCTGAGTTAGTCATAAATCAGGTGGACCGATGAGACTCACTCCTGAATTTAATCTTTATTGCCTCTATAATTTATTTAATCCCTAGCGGTGAATCTGAAGGTAGGCTACTGACGCAATACTTATTTCCGAAAGGGAATGGATATGACATTAAACTCAATTTCAAGACATTTGGAAAATTAAAGTACTGAAAACAATTATGTAAATATCACTGTTACAATGACATACTTTCCGATGAGGATAGCAAAACTAAAACTGTGGGTTGACAGAGTTACTGAATGAGGTGGAGTTGTCTAGAAGATCTATCTGGCGCTATGAAATGTATTGTAACCTGAATATATGGCTATCACAGTAACAGTTCAGCCGCGCGAAGTGGCTGCGTAGTTAGAATTGCGCGGCTCCTCAAGTCGGAGGTTGGAGTGCTCCCTCGGGCATGTGTGTGTGTGTGTGTGTGTGTGTGTGTGTGTGTGTGTGTGTGTGTGTGTGTGTGTGTGTTGAACTTAGCGTCAGTCAGTGTAAGTAGTGTGTAACTCTAGGGACCGATTACCGCAGCAGTTTGGTCCCTTAGAAATTCACACACATTTGAACATTTGAACAGCAACCGTTTACCTGCAAGAACCTGAGAATCTCAGAGATCAGAAGATGCACTGATGAATATGAGACAGTGAAACTATCACAAATTTGAACTACAATCTTTAACATATATTAATAAGCCAGAGCTTTGAGAAACACGTAGTATAATCTTCTATGAAATATGTGCAGTGTGGACTATTGCGAATCTGCTGCAATTTCTGAACCTCAAGTAGGTCAGAGCTGATAATTTTTTCAAGATTTTAGCAAAGCCAGATGGTGTCTACTTACACAAGTATTTATTTAAAGTGCTCCTAGCACCTACCATTTACAGAGTTCCGTTCTCTGGAACGTAAGCTTTCATCTCAGCCGTCCCGCAGACCATGCTATGAACTGCACACTCACTATTCAACAAAGCGATTTTCACCCCTCATTTCGAGGCAGCTACATCTGTATCACTCCTCCCTATAGTTCTGTTGAAGGCGGTGGGCCGTGGCTCCTCATGGCTCGTTGTGCTGGGCCTTACAAGAAGTCTGATGTCTCATATTCACAACACTTCTCGCTGACACAACCAGTACCACGTTAGATTACAGAAGAATAAGAAGAGATGAATGAAATCAGCTCATTCAATCACGGTGCTCCTATGACTACCGGTGAACTAATTCAGCTGTCACCTAGTAGCGTTATTAAAGGCAAATTACTGTAAAGAGATGTGCAGAAGGGCTTGCCACCTTTCATGATATCGTGGTTCATTCTGTTACTTGTCCCTTCTTCATATCTGCACCGAAAGGCTTACTGAGGCCGCTGAAAGTTATTGTGTGGTTAGCCGGAATATAAGACCATTCCTGTATTTACCATATTCACTACAATGGTGTGCGTTTCTGGATATATTGAAGGCATCCAGTTACTCACAGTTTTTGACCTCTATGCCTTGCTGCATTGTAGCCCAAAGGTGTAACGGGGACATCTTACCATGGTATCCATCCCAGCAGTGGGTGTGTTGCTTATTCACCTGTTACATCTGAGCGGACCAGTTCTGCGCTTTGCCAAATTCCTCAGCTGGCACTTTCTCTTCATTACACCATACATTATCATAAGTCTTACTATTATTTATATGAGGGGGTCCATGGTAGTATCGCATCTAAGTTTACTCTAGATGCTTACTATCCTTTCATCGAGGACCTTGAGATTCCAGTGTGTATGCTGAATATGCTTTCTCGTAAGTGGTGCTATCACAGCTTCGTGTAGTTGTCTATATTGTCTTGAAAATGTTTTCTAACTAAAACGGAATTAATGAGATAATGTTTCAAATTATTATGTAACTGTAACATTATGACTTAATTTGAAATAATGATAAATATAATCAAAGGAATAATGCGAAATACAACGAAACAATTAGACATCTCTAGTGAGATATGGTCATTAGCGAGCTCTCTTACTCCTTTGTCTCATTAGGTTTTATGCCTTAACACCGGGAGAAGTGTAAAATTGACTGAATAAATTCATTTTTAAGCCAATCAATAATTTTTATTTAATAAATTGTGGGAACATGGGACATGTTCATCATCTACGTCTGTGTGTAGCATCTGAATTTCGGGATGAGATTGTGTAATGAGATTCCTCGTGCGTACCTACTGAATGTTTCTTCTGTATTGGAAGTAAGTTTTAATCTGAATGTGTGGCTATTGTGTGATTCCATGCAGCCGAACATTTGAGGATATGTGTTTCAATATTGCCCATAATTATGTGATTTTCGTGGAGGTATCATTTGCGTACTGTTTTATTTTGTTCCTAAGGCATAGGGAATTTCAGTAGGTAGCTTTCATATCAAATGCCGTCTTGACATACTTTATTTCGACTGTAAGAATTGTATTGTATTGTATTGTATTTTAACCGTGGACCTAGAAACGACGGAGGCTCCGTACCCGCCGTAGCCGCAGTGGGGTCTACGACGACTACCGCAGTTCACTTCACCCCTCAGACGCCCCATACGAAACCCAGGGTTATTGTGCGGTTCGACCTCCGGTGGACCCCCCAGGGAACGTCTCACACCAGACGAGTGTAACCCCTATGTTTGCGTGGTAGAGTAATGGTGGTGTACGCTTACGTGGAGAGCTTGTTTGCGCAGCAATCGCCGACATAGTGTAGCTGAGACGGAATAAGGGGAACCAGGCCGCATTCGCCGAGGCAGATGGAAAACCGGGCGGATTCGTGCCGGGGACCAGGCGCTCCTTCTCGCCCGGAAAGCCGTGCGTTAGACAGCACGGCCAACCAAGTGGGCGACTGTAAGGATTGTTACGTCACACAATATCTCTGTTCTGGCGTGTGCCACATGTCAGGATGGAGCTTGTACACTGCGTTATCATTTACTAGGAGTTACTGCACACCGTAACTTTTTTCAGTGTACTGTTTCAACGAATGACGCACTACCGGCAAAAACTCAAGTCGTTGGTCACATCCTCTTGTTCCAGATGGGTGTTATGACGCATCACGCCTGGTCTGGTCCTCCTGCCTCTGGCCGCTATTTCTCCCATTTCCTCCGATGGTCAGCAGATGGTGTCACTTTGGAATCACAACTTGTCTTCCCTTCATGGGAACAACCTTCGGGGCAGCTTGGCCGACCTCCTCCAGGTCCTCTCCAAGGCGAGGTGATCGTTTTAGTTAGCTTACGTTTTGGGCACTTTTTTTAGTCGTCGTCATTTAAGTGATGATCCCCCACCACTTTGTGCTTATTGTCCCCAGCCTTTGACGATTCACCATTTCCTGGCGGAACGCCCTTGTTTTAATGACTTACTTTCTAATTTATGTTTTACTTCCGAGTTATCGCCTGTTTTAGCGAACGACGCGCGGGCTGTCGACCGCGTTTTACTTTTTATCCGTCTTAGAAGTATGGCGAAGGATATTGTCTCTATGGTGTCTTTTATGGAAGTTTCTCTAAGAGAAAGTTGTCTTTCTTTCCTTTTATTAGGCTTAACGTGTAGTCGCTTTTAACTCATTTTTCGTCTTCTTGTTCTACGGTTCTGACATGGGCGTGTATGGCCTTAGTTGGTTTTGCGCCCTAAAACAAAATAAAACAAAAACAAAGCGAGTGGTCAGGTGCCAGATAATTAAATCAGAAACACAGGAGAGTTTTACGAAGTTAGGAGCGTTATCAGTTATTTGCTTTGATTAAATAAGGGTTGAGTAAGTCAGTTGAATTTCATGATTGTATCCTTAGCATTTCCGCTGGGCCTTGGTGGTTAACTATTACATTTTTGGTTACGACAATGTATTTCGTTACTCACACTTGTGTAACATGTAATATTATGACCTGGATTTGTATGTTCAGTAGAACCAGACTTGAGATTCATATCAGGACTTCTTTGGAGATAAAATTCAACATGCCATTTTTAACGGAACTAAACGGAAGGTAACTTCAGGAGCCCTCCAAAAGCCGTAAATGTTTGAAATACGTACACAGAAACTCGTAGATAACGTCGGCAGGCCCGTGAAGCTGTTCACAGATGATGCTGTTGTCTATAGGAAGACTGCAGCGCCTGAAGACTTTTCAGGATTGCAAAATAATCTGTGGAGGAGCGATGATTCATACAGAGGCTGGAGTCTGACAGAACGCAAATAAATGTGACGTATTGTGCGTAAATAGGGGAAGAGATCCATTACTTTCCGTATACTCTCTGGCGATAAATCACTATGTAAGCTGTGTGTGCCGTAAAAAGAAGTGAACTATTCCCAGAAGTAACTTTCAAAACGGCATCTTTAACAGTGGTGCGCTCCAAGCAGACAGCTGTCATTGAGTTTCTTTTGGCGGAAAACTAGAGCATTGTGGATATTCATAGACGCTTGAAGAATGTCTACAGAGACCCAGCAGTAAACAAAAGCACTGTGATTCATTGGGCGTGGTACCTGTCATTATCGTAACAAGGTCGCGCGAACGTGTCCGATCACCCGTGATCCGATCGCCCGCTTACATCCGTGACTCCTGCAGTATTGAAACTTGCGGACACTCTCACTGGAGGTGATCGACGTTTCACAAATCAACCACCTCGCTGCTCAGCTGGACGTCTCTGTTGGTAGTGCTTCACTTGTTGGGGTACTTAAAGGTGTGTCTCCGTTGGGTCCCTCCTCGCCTATTAGAAGAACGTAAAGAGCACGGAGGAGGATATTCGCGAAATCACTTTTGTGTTACGAGGCTGATCGTGACACTTTTTTGTCGAACATCGTCACAGGCGATGAAACATTGGTTCATAGTTCGAACCGAAACAAAAATGCAAGAAGTAGTTCGAAGCCGTACTTTTAGCAGGTAAAATCATGGCGACTGCCTTCCAGGACTTCAAAGAAGCTGTTCTGTTTGATTGCCTCTCTCATGGTGCAATAACCAGGTTTTCAGTGTATTGTGATACCCTAAGGAAATTGAAGGAACGACCTATGACAAAGGGCGAGTCTCTCACAAGTCCGCGCACCCGAGAGGCGCCCAGAAAACTTCATTGGACTGTCCTCCCTCATCAACCCCCGGATCTCGTACATTCCGACTTTCATTCGTTTGGCCTGATGAGGGATGCACTCTGTGGGAAGCAGTAGGTTGATGATGGGCAGATTATTGAAGCAACAAGACGTTTTCTCCGACGTAGATCAGTAGAGTGTTACCATGCGGCCATACAGATCCTCCGAGTAAAGTGGCGTAAGGCCGTCAATTGAACGGAAGTTATACTGAAAGACAGGATTTTTTAGTCAAAAGAGTGGGGAAAAATATGGTGTATTGTGGTGCCGAATAAAACCAACATGCTTTCAGCAATAATGTTTTTCGTTACTTACTGAACGGGCCTCGTAGTATACAGAGAGAAAATATTTATTACTAATGTTTTTCGAGTGAAATTCAATACGTGGTGATATTGAAAATATTCACGGGCTGTGGTTGTAATAAACAAGTTTGAGCAATACGGCGGACATGCAACATGACATTGTATGACGAAAAATTAACAAAGAAATTACTATTTGGACATAAATAATTTAGAAAAAAATTATATAGGAGGACGTCCTGAAAAGTAATTCACAAGATTTTTTAATGTTAAAATTCTTAAAGCTTTGTAAATAAAACAAACTTTGTTAACAATCTACATCTTTATTTTTCATATCTACATATTGGTACGCCCTGCTAAACCCTCAGGACAGGACAGGTAGTTTAAATTGTGGAAAGGGACCAAAATAAGCGGCTGTCAGTTACACTCGAACATCCAACTTTATTTGATCAAACATTACAAGAGCCAAGAAAATTAAAGAAAACACAACATTAATTTTTAGAACTTAATAGCCGGCTGAATACGCCGTACAATCTCATGCCTTAAGGGCAAGACCATTTTAATTTAAAATCGGCTGAAAGCCAATAACTTAAAACTCAAACCAAAATCAGAAATTTTAAAGGTAGAAGGACTTATCTTAAATCAGTTCTTTCAATTAGGCTGAAGGCCCAAACAGTCTTACGCCTTAAAGGCAAAACAACCTTAATTTAAAAATCGGCTAGAAGCCATACAAATACTAACAACAAGAACAAATAAGAAAAGGCAGTACACCCATCGGCGCTGAGAAGTTTCCGAGGCGAGACAGGCAGTCGACCCAACCATTCTCGATCCAACGACAACGCAACCGACACAGTCAACGGACCCACCGAGAAGATAACTTCCGCTCCACCCTACCAGCACACAACAAGGAGCTCAATGAAACAACGTAGAAGGTATTGGCGCCCACAACGAATTATACATTGAGCTGTCAACCTACTCACCGTGTCGGACAGCGACAACACGATGACGAAAATACACTGCCTGAATTTACGTCAACGGCCAGGGCAGCTAACCGGAACGTCAAAAGGCAGAAGATTCCGTTGATGCACTTCAATTCAAAATACCCAAGTACAGTTAAACTCCACCGGAGGGTGGCTAAAATTTCCCAACTTGAGAACACACGTTGTTGCTCGCGGGAATGTCCTAACAGCCGACAACGAAAACAAAACGACACAATGTGAATAGTAGTGACTTACTGGAAGATTAACCCAGCTTTCGTGTCCAGGATCGGTGAGCCACGGACCCTGTAGCAATGGGAACAGCACCACACACTCTGACCGGGAGTGGACACCGACAGCGGCCTCGGCCAAACTACGTGCCGCGGAGATATCCTCGCTGCTGCACGCCAACCGACCAACTCCCAGGCCCAGAAACTGTGAAAAAAATGGTTCAAATGGCTCTGAGCACTATGGGACTTAACATCTTAGGTCATCAGTCCCCTAGAACTTAGAACTACTTAAACCTAACTAACCTAAGGACATCACACACATCCATGCCCGAGGCAGGATTCGAACCTGCGACCGTAGCAGTCCCGCGGTTCCGGACTGAAGCACCTAGAACCGAACTGTGAAAGGACAAAGTATACGTCGTCCGATGAGACGACCAACCAAACGACCAATCAATGGTCGACCCGCTCCAATCTCCCTCTGGCTGACAGTTCATGTGTGTCGCCAGCAGTTGGCGAGCACTGGCTATCGGCGCCCTGTCCCTGATTTCATTGCTGCTGCTGCGTCCCGACTGAACTGCTGGTCCGTCTCCAATTGACTGCCAGACACACAACGACCCGGAAATACTATCGGTCGCTCCAGAGATGGTACGACAGTGCACTTCTCGATACGCGCTGCTGCTGCCGCTCACGGGCAAGTAAGGCAGGAAGTTAGTGACGCCAGTAAATGGAATGAGAAAATGAGGTGGCAGTACAGTAATAGATGATGACAAACAATAAATGGCATGAACACGAGCCTTGCATATATGTCTCAAGGTTGTCGTTCTAGCGACAAAGACATTTCTCCCGACGAGAGGCCAGCTGTATGGCCTAAACACGCTCTCGTGATATGCCACATTTACCTGAGATCTTTGTCTATGTTATCCGACGATTCTGTCTGATAAGTTCATCAACCCGATTCCGACGAGTCTCGTCGGGTGCTGCACGCCGTTGTTCTCTCCTAGCTCTAACGCACACGTTCAGATCAGCACCGCCGTTCCCTCCACTACGAACACGAACAACCCAACTCGCACATTACTGATATCGATACAGTCATCACCGTACACAGCTTTCATTATTCTATAGATTTCAATTGGACATACGTTTACTGCGGTTAGAAACTCGATTACAGAACGCTGTTCCTCACACGCCGACGTAGTTACGTTACACATCCCCACGCGCTGCAGTTAGGAGTCCTGTAGCAACAAAGTGGTGCAAGTTGCGTCAGCGAAGCGGGAAAGTTAACCAAGGATGCATGACATGCATGGAGAACAGAACAAAAAGTTCAGAGGTATACTTTTCACCACGTCGTCGTATATGTGATTAAATATTAAAGGAATTATCGCATTATTACGTTCTCGATAAGGCGCTTTTAACAAAGCAGCAACTGTCATAAGTCAAGAAATGATCACAACTCTGCGTCTGCACTACTGCGGTCTGCAATGATAGTATTCTTCACTATAATCAGCTTCCAATTACAGAAAACCGAGCAAACTACGAGTTTTCATTTTGCCATGCATATGAATACCGCGACGTGTCTGAAAGCTTAATAATCGCTAGTAAACTGTGCAGAAATGTAGTAAGCGGTCCCGAAGTAACGTAACCACTTCACTGTGGGAAATAACTGAAACTGTCTCACCCATTTCTTTCATAATTGTGGATTCTCCACATTTGCACTTTCAACTACACGTAATAGCAGCTGTAGTGTAACGACGTATAGTTTTGTATAAATGATTTTCTTTTGACATATGACCATGCGCAGACTTCGTCACCTACGTCAGTTACAACACACTTCAAAATTATTTAAATTCTTTTTAAATTGTCTCTGAATGGTTCTTGAACGAAACTGTAAAACATCATCATTTGAGTCGTATGCGCAGAATTACGTCACTCAGTCCAATTGTTTTGCGCAAACTTTTTTCAATTTAGATGTCGTTTGTTTCTTCTCAGAAATTATATTAATGCAAGTTATCTGATTTAATAAATATTAGAACCACATTGAATAAACTTTCAGGACTCAAACTCGCGATGAACGTTGTCAAAAATTAATAATCTTGTCAAATAAATCAGTAATGCTTCTTCCTTAATATAATTCTTCATAAATAAATTCTCGGAACACGTATTTAAACTTTTGTAGTATGCACTAGTTTATTATCTTCCTATATACTACATATAGAGGTGAACCTGAGCCTCGACGAGATAGGACTGAACATAGGACTGACTTTCTATAACGTCATTGTTGTAGAAACATTACAAATTCTTATTTTTTCAGTATTTTAGAAGCACGACGCAACAACTCGGTTTCAGGATCTTCTGTTGCTCTTTGGCTGTCGACCCGCGACGTATAGTGGCCAGCAATTTTCTCCCTGGTCCCGGCAGTGAAGATGCTGTCTCCGTTCGTTGCGCCGCCCTCTCCGTACATGAAACATAAAAAATAAATACAAAACTTTAGATATTTCACAACATTTACAAATATTACAAAAATACATAAACAAAAAACTAAATTAAACTTATATTCACCTGCAAACTGGGCTGACACGGGTAGATGGGTGACGCTTCAATTTCGCGTCCCACTACACAGCCGAAAAAATAACGCACACGTGCCAATAGGATTTGCGCTCTGAGGGTTCTGAACTTACTTAACTATGTATATACTTAGTAAATCTGTAAGTTTTGGTGAGTTTACGAGTGTCAAAATATGTGAGATGATTTACTGTATCTTTTGATTACATTGACGTAGTAAAATTTCTTACACCACCAAACGATCGTAGACCCTAGTATTAGGCATAAATTTCAACTTGATATTTGTAGCCATTCCTGCGAGAAAAGGTTATTACCAGCCGGCCGTATCTTTTGGTTGCATTAACTTAGATACTTAAATTTAACTTAAATTTTTTACAGGATCAAGGAACCGTAGACGTTAGTACTCGTAATTGGCACATACACTATGTGATAAAAAGTATCGGGATACCCTCAAAAACATACGGTTTTGATATTAGGTGCATTGTGCTGCCATCTGCTGTCAGGTAATCCATATCAGCTACCTCAGTAGTCGTTAGAGATCATGAGTGGGCAGAATGGGGTGCTCCGCGGAACTCACGGACTTTGAACGTGTTCAGGTGATTGGGTGTCACTTGCGTCACACGTCTGCACGTGACATCATTAGGTCCACTGTTTCCGATGTGATAGTGAAGTCGGAACATGAAGGGACACGTACAGAACAAATGCATACAGGCCGACCTCGTCTGTTGACTGACATAGACCGCCGACAGTTGAAGAGGGTTATAATGTGTAAAAGCCAGACATGTATCCAGACCTTCACACAGGAATTTCAAACTGCATCAGGATACACTGCAAGTACTATACTATAATAGCTAGGCGGGAGATCAGAAAACTTGGATTTCATGTTCGAAAGGCTGCTCATAAGCAACACATCACGCCTGTAAATGCCAAACGACGACTCACTTAGTGTAAGGAGCGTAAACGTTGGACGATTGAACAGTGGAAAAACATTGTGTGGAGTGATGACTCACAGTACACAATTTGACGATCAGATAGCCGGCTGTCGGACAGCGAATGCCCATGAACGCCATCTGCCAGCGTGTGTAGTGCCAACAGTAAACTCGGAGGCGGTGGTGTTACGGTCTGGTCGTGTTTTTCATGGAGGGCGCTTTCACCCCTTGTTTTCCGTGGCACTATCACAGCACAGGCCTGCATTGATGTTTTAACTAACATTTTGCTTCCCACTGTTGAAGAGCAATTCGGGGATCTCGATTGCATCTTTCAACACCTGTTCATAGTGCACGGCCTGTGGCGGAGTGGTTACACGACAATAACATCCCTGTAATGGAGTGACCTACACAGAGTCCTGACCTGAATCCTATAGCACACCTTTGGGATGTTTTGGAACGCCGACTTCGTGCCAGGCCTCACCGACCGTCATCAATACCTGTCCTCAGCGCAGCACTCCGTGAAGAATGGACTGCCATTCCCAAGAAATCTTCCAACACCTGGTTTACCTTAAGCTGCGAGGATAGAAGTTGTCATCAAGGCTAAGGGTGAGCCAACACAATACTGAATTCCAGTAGTACCGATGGAGGGCGATACGAACGAAGTCATTTTCAGCCAGGTGTCCGGATACTTCTGATCACATAGTGTATTTCAAACTCGATATCTCTAGCCTTGTTTGAGAAAAACGGGTCTTAACATACAGAGAGACAGACGGACTACAGAGTGGTCCTACAAATCTTCCCTTTTTAACTGTTGAGGTACGAAGCCCTAAAAGTACGTACGATTAACTCTCCGGTGCAACGTAAGTGGAATACGCCATAATACTAATGTAAGGTAAAGCTAGTGTCAGTATGAGAGTCACTTGAGGAATCTTAAGGAAACGTAGTTCGTCCACCACAGACGGGTCTATAGAGCACTTGTCTGATCAACTCTTGTGTATTGCTTGTCATTCATTGGGTATTTGAATACCTAAAAGAGATAGAGAAGGTCCCACGAAGAACGGTGACGTTCCGTAGACGGATTGTTCGGTAAGCGAGAGAACGTTACAATAGTCAGTAGAAGCATTGTTCATCATGGAGAGGTTTACTGCTGAAATTCAGAGAGCACACGTTGCAGGAAGATTCGGGGAACATGTTGTTTATTCTGACACACGTCTCACGAAAAAAATCTGGTACTAGAATATGAAAAATAGGTAGAGCTCATACGGAGGACTACTGACAGTCATCGTTCCCCTTCTCTGTGAATGCATCATGGAAGGGAAGAAATAGTGAGTCACCAGAAGTATTGCATCGTACTCCATAAGAAAGTTTGCTGGGTGTATGCGTTTATAGAGATATTAACGACTCTATATTTTCCAGTTTGTTTGTTCCATCAGTTTTCCTGTACGACAAAAATTCGTATTCCTGCAGCGTCTTCCTCTTCACATGCATTATTTTGGCATTCACTGAAATTCGTTGTTGTGCTCAAATCATATAATTGTGCAAGCATCTTCTTCATCATAATTTAATTTTTGATGTCAGTGAATTTCTGAAGTAGAAAGATAGGGCTGGTTAAGTGACACTGGCCCAGGCAGTATTTAAAGCAATTTAAGGCAGGCAACGTAACTTACAACTTCACAACCCGGGCAGATGATGTAAACTGGTTTGCCTACGCCAAGTTGCGTGAAATATTTTCTGGGTCAGTTTCATGTTCTCATCCCTGTAATATTCCTTAACCTGTGTAATCTGTCTCTCCCAACTTCTTTACTTCAGTCATTCCGTGCAGTATTTCTTGTGAAATTCCGGAAAGGCTTTGTTTTCTTATTTCAGCGCTCAAGTGTTATTTTCGTTTCTCGCATCTCTCTTTCCTTTACTCTTTTTCTTATTTACTTTGAAGTGAGTTTCTCTTTTGAAGACTCAGTCCAGTCTATACTAGGGTGTTTCATTGTACTACGGGAAACTCAAACGAATGTGCAAATTGCGCTTACGTGTCCTCCTGTTACGATACGATCCGGAAGAGCTAATGGGGTTTGCCGAAGGCACTCGGCACGTATCTGGTAAATCGCATTGTTCTGCGACGCTAAGGGCAGAACGGACGAAGTGGGTGCGCGCTCTGTTCCAGTGAGATATAAGGCGAGCGGACGGCCTGCGGGTCATTTCGCCAATGGAGTGCCGCAGGCCGGCCGGCCGGAGTGATTCATTAAGGACAATAGCGCGGCGGGCCTGGGGGCGCGTCGATCACATTCTATCCGCCACTCGACATAGTTGCCGACTCGTCGCGCTCGCCGCCCGCCAGACCGGCTTTATCTCGCCGTTTGCCAAAGGCGATTGTTTCAGCAGAACTGTGACCGCTTTGGTAGCCCGTAAATTCTGCGAGCGCTCTGTGTAGAGTCGTAGCAGAGTGAATTGCAGGCCCCACTGTAAACCTGTGTATAGCTCTAAAGTTGGTTCTCCAGCCATGAATCTGAAATTACTAAGCGTAAGGACAAGTGGTCAGCATAAGAGTTTTATGTACAGTGACAATACAGACTCGTAGAAATTTGTGGACATAGTCGTTTACTTTCAAAATACGTCCTCCCTTTCATACGACTTGTTCTCTCTGTATCACCCTGTCTCTCCAAGTTTATATCCCAACCATTTCTCTACATCCACTATTTGCCTCTCCTCCTCTTTCTAAATCTCTAGTGGCCACGTCGTCTGGAAGACATTTAATCGAAGTTCTCCTCCCTTTAGTCTTCCAACTCTTCTTACCCTCCACTGCGCATTATTCTCTCAGTCTTTCACCTTTTACAACCTTCCCCCACTACTCAATCTCTCTCTCTCTCTCTCTCTCTCTCTCTCTCTCGGTATATCAGGGAGGAGAACAACAACTGTGTTCAGAGCAGGATGTAGGATGTCAAACTGAGGAAAAGTTTCTAAATAATCGCATTTCAGATAAGCAGCAATGTCAACATGTGACTATAAAACAACACTCAATCACTGACGAGAGTACGAAAATGTGTGGATTTAAACCATCTTATCCTAACGAATACTATAGTTGCAAGAGCCAAGTTGCTAATTAAATTACCTGTCAATAATGGTTTCAGTTAACCTCAATATTAAATAACCTACCCTAAAACTAACGTAATGTCATTAATTTGTTAAGAATATGAACATAACAAAACTTAGGCAGACGAAACTGTAGTGCTAGATTAACCCAAACATGTACTCTTGCCGACCGGAGTGGCTGAGCGGTTCTAGGCGCTACAGTTCGGAGCGCGCGACCGCTACGGTCGCAGGTTCGAATCCTGCCTCGGGCATGGATGTGTGTGCTGTCCGTAGGTTAGTTAGGTTTAAGTAGTTCTAAGTTCTAGGGGACTGATGACCTCAGCAGTTAAGTCCCATAGTGCTCAGAGCCATGCACTCTTGCATAAACCTCTGAGTGCTCGTTCCTGAATGGTCTGTCACTTTCAACCAACGATTCTTTTCCCACCAACGATTATTTGGAAAATTTTGCCCAGTTTGGCGTCCTCTGCCCTGCTGTGACCGTATTGCCAGGCAATTATCTACAGGGTGAAGAAAAATTCACGCTCACGGACTTGGCAGCGCGGTGCCTCACATACTAGCAACACAAAGGTCTTTCACAAAATTTCGTACTGGCAACACTGTAACCACATGTACAGTAACTATGTCTATTAGCACATTTCGTCAGCGCTGTGCAGTTGGTGCAGTGGATAGCGTTTCGGACTAGCATGCGGGAGTTCTAGGGTTCGATTCAGGGTTGAGGCTTATTGCTTTTTATTTGCTAAATGTAGTCTGCGTGGTGCAGTGTATGGCGCCTTAATCGTCATACAGCGGTTACAGTGGGTCTTCTAAAAACATTTGCAGTTACATATTACGAACACAAAAATGGAAATACAATCATTTTTGTTGGTCAGCTTTTAAAGAAGCCTTTTACACGTCATGGAGGCGAATTGATTCGCGTCACTGCATTTACTAGACTCCTGTTTTCTGTGTACCCTTCCGCAATGGTCCCATCGCAATTATTTGCAAAGCACATTGCTGTCCCTAGGTGTGACGTAAGAACCTAACGAAATGTGATGGACCTAAGCGTGGAAAGAATAATAGTTGGTATTTACCGGTGCGACCTTTAGGGGACGTTGCACACAAAATAAGTTTGGAATCTAGTAGATGCAGTGGTGCGAAACAATTTGCGTCCACTACATGCAAGAGATTTCTTTAAAAGCTGATGAATGAAAACGATTGTACTTCTGGGTTCATAGAATGTAACTCCAAATGTTTTGTAGAGGACCCACTGTAATCGCAGTATGACGATTAAGACGCCAGATATCCTAACACATGTATATTTAACAAATGAAACAAATATCCCACGATCCAGAATCAAATCCTCGACCTCCTGCATGCTAATACAAAACGCTATCCACAGCACTAACTGCACAGGACTACTGCTATATGCTGATTACTGTGTTGCCAGATTGCCAGTCTTTAAGGTCTATTTACTGCCCGAAATATGCGCAGGACGAAATTTTGTGACACACACTTTTGTATTGGTAGTATGTGAGGAACCGTGCTGCGAAGTCAGTGTGTCCGAAATTTTCTTCATCCTGTATATAAAGAGCAAATACACCAACATCCATCCGCGCCCCCTACACTGTCTCCCTCTCTCCGTCTCTAGGGACTTTTTTTTTTTTTTTTTTGCAATCACTCTCCCTCATGCTCAGTTTCGTTTCTTATATTTGATCGAAACTGTGCAGATAAAGGAGAGACTGAACTACTGTGCAGTAAATTTTTTTTCACTTATGTCAGTTTGTTAAGTTACGTATAATGAAGTTTATGACTGCTTAGAACCCTGTGCAGCCGATTACACTTTATGTAAATGCCTTACGCAACTCAAACAGCGGCGTACGTGACGCGTGGTTCTTCGGATGGATTTCCTTTAGGAGCTCCAGAGATGCCGTGGCACTTCAGCGATGTTTGACAGCTCTCTTGCATTTGCATACTAGGCTCGCACACTTCAACGAATCGTACGGAGAAGAAGAGAGTAGTGTAACCGACCCTCTCAATTTATTGACGTTTCAAGTAATTACTGCCGTTATTAGATAATTCTCGCATTTCCTCCTTCGCTTGATCAGATTTGTCTGCCCGCCCACTCGTCATCCTGTTAACGATTAAAGAGCTGAGCAAACGAGAGAGTGGTTATTTGGGAATCGAGTCTATCGATATTAACCGTAACTAGTTGAAAGCTATAATAGCAACACCAAGCACATTGTTAAAACTCTAGCAGTGAACGTGACTGTTTAAGCAATGAAATTCGGCTGTACTCTGTGCTAGCAATGTTTTCTACCAACAGAACAAATAAACTCTATAAATCACGACTTGTCAAACGATGAGGTAGTCTACAGCTTCCTTGGCTCCAAGGAATCTCAGATAAAAGTACAATAAAATTTTTATCGACATGTCAGAAAGCATAGTTTATGTGATCAGGCGGCTGTATTCCATTGTTAAGTAGCGAGATCCAGTCTTAAGAATGACACACATATAAACAGCGATCTGCAGCACTGTTTACTTCTATTGCGGTTAATACCCTTAGTTAGGTAGTCTGTTAAAATGAACGATTAATAATAAAATACAGCTAGCCGTGAAAGGCAGTCTTCTCTGCCAACAGTCTTCTCATAAACACGTCACAAACTTTACTACCTGTTGTTATACGCATGATCGTAACTGCCAGTAACCATTTTGCGTCCACACGTCCACTCTTCAAATCCTGACCTACTGCCCATTGAAAATAAGCTTCAAATCTTAAATGTTAATGGAGGAAATATTTTTTTTGTGTCATCGGTCTTCTCAGTGATTTGGTTCGGCTATCACAACCTGGTCCCTATTTGCTGGATGTATTCCAAACTCCGTATTCCTCTACAGTTTTTACCATCTACAGCTGCCTGTAGCACAACGGAAGACATGTCTTAACAAATATGCTATCTTCCTGTGACTTTCTTTTCCGTGTTTCCCATACATTCCTTTCGTGGCTGATTCTGCGTAGAGCCTTGTCATTCCTTACCGTCTTAGTCCACCTAATTTTCAACATTCTTCTGTAGCTCCACATCTCAAATGCTTAGGTTCTCTTATGTTCGGCTTTTCCGTGTTTCACTACCGCATAATACTATGCTCCAAAAATACATTCTCAGGAACTTGTTCCTCAAATTAATCCCTAATTAGATACCAGAAGACTTCCCTTGGTCGGAAATGTAATTTTTGCCAGTGCTAATCTACTTTTTATGTCCTCCATGCTCCGTCCATGATTGGTCATTTTGCTGCCTAGGTAGAAAAATTTCTTAACTTCATCTACTTCGTGACTATCCTGATATTCAGTTTCTCGCTATTCTCATTTCTGCTTCTTCTCATTACTTTCACCTTTCTTCGATTTATCCTCAGCACATACTGTGTATTCATTAGACTGTTCATTCCTTTCAATACATCGTGTAATTCTCATTCACCTTGTCTGAAGATAGTAATATTGTCAGTGAATCTGGTACTGATTTAACTTGAATTTCAAACCCACCTTGAATCTTTTATTTCCGTTATTGCTTTTTCTATATAAAGATCGAACAGAAGGGTTGAAAGACTACATGCCTGTGTTGCATGCTTTTTAATCCGAGCACTTTGTTCTTTGTCTTAGAGTCTTATTAATCTTTCTTCGTTCTTGTTCGGGTTGGATATTGCCCCTGTAGCTTACCCCTAACTTTTTCTGAATTTCGAACATTTTGTACCACTGTATTAAAGTCCTGCTTCCATTATCAACCGAAAAGTCAGAACTGCCTCTCTGTGCCTTTGTCTTTCCTAAGGCCAAACTGATCTTCATCTAACAAATCCTCAATTTTCTTTTCCATTCTGCTGTATACTGTTGTTTGCAACTTAGGTACATGAACTGTTAAGCTGATTATGAGATGATTCTCACACTTGTCCTCTGTTGCTGTATTGAGAATTGCGTGGATGACATTTTTCCGAAAGTCTGGTATTCTACACCACAACGTGAGTAGTAGTTTTGCTGCCACTTTCACCAATGGTTTTAGAAAGAATATTATCCATCCCTTCTTCATTATTTGATCTTGGGTCGCCCAAAGCTCTTTTAAAAATTGATTCTAATCCTGGATTTCATATCTGTTCCTTGTCGACCCCTGTTTCTTCTTCCATGACGTGACCAGACAAGTTCTTCCCCTTATAGAGGTCTTCAATAGTATGAGTTCTACCTATCCTCTCTCTCCGCTGCATTTAACAGTGGAATTTCCATTGCTCTCTTAATGTTACCACACTCCATTTTAACTTCACCAAAGGTTGCTTTGAAGCTTCAGTATGGTAAGTGAGTCGCTCCGATAATCACTTCTTTTTCGATGTCTTCACGTTTTTCGTGCAGCCATTTCACCTTAGCTGCAAGGCACTTCCTATACATTTTATTCCTAAGTGGCTTGTTTTCCGTATTCCTGAATTTCCCTTTTCATTTTCGTACTTCATTCTTTCGTCGATCAACCGAACTACTTCTTCTGTTAGCCATTTTTTCTTTGCAGTTACCTTTCTTGTACCTACGGTTTCTTTCGAACTTCTGCGAATGGCAGTTTTAGAGATATCCATTTCTCTTCAAATGAACTGCCTTCTGAGTCATTCATTGTCGCAGTATCTATAGCCTCAGAGAAGTTAAAGCGTTAGTTCTTCAATCCTTAGTACTTCCGTATCCCACTTTGCCGCGCAGTGACTTTTCCTGCCCGGTCTCTTAAACTTCAGCCTACTAAATTGTGATCTGTCTACATCTGCTTCTGGGTTCGCCTTAGGATCCAACATCTGATTTGGGAATCTGTGCCTGACCATGATATAACGTAATTTAAATCTCACCGCATCTCCTGGACTTTTCTCAGTGCACGTCCTCCTCTCATGATTCTTTAACAAAGTATTTGCTATCAGTAGCTGATAATTAATGCAGATCTCAATTAGTGTCTCTTCTGTCATTCAACCCCCTATTCTCCTGTAACCCTTCCTTCTATTCCTTTCCCTAAAACCGCATTTTTATCTCCCTTCACATACAGAATTACCCGTTCAGTATCCCCATATACTTTCTCTTTTCGTCTTCTCCTTATGGAATCGGCATGTATATCTGAACTATTGTCTGAGCTGGTTTCTTGTCTTTTCTGATAACAAATAACACACTCTCTGCCACACCTTCCTCTTTATAACGCATAGTACTCCCGTTATGCCATTTTCTGCTGCCGTTGTTATTACCCTATGTTCGTCTGTCCATAAATCCTTGTCTTCTTTCCATTTCACTTCAGTTACTGGAAGTACTAACCACTCTAAACATACGAATTGTAATTTCTAGCCGGCCGGAGTGGCCGTCCGGTTCTAGGCGCTCCAGTCTGGAGCCGAGCGACCGCTACGGTCGCAGATTCGAATCCTGCCTCGGGCATGGATGTGTGTGATGTCCTTAGGTTAGTTAGGTTTAATTAGTTCTAAGTTCTAGGCGACTGATGACCTCAGAAGTTAAGTCGCATAGTGCTCAGAGCCATTTTTTTGTAATTTCTATAATTATTAATCTGCAACTGACATAAATACTGATGTAGCGTTTTTCAGTACACCGTCACGTCACCAACAGAAATATTTGCGCATATACCGGTTACAGCCAGTCTATTCAAATTATTTGGAGGATACTGTTAATTCTTCAGTTACAGAGTTTTATGGCAAGTAAAATTCTGTATATTTCTAAAAGAAGTTATATAACGTGTAGACGAATAAGCGATACTTCGCCAGTAGTGGACCATATTGTACGTTGAATTGGAAAGTCTTCTACCATTCGTATTTTTAAATGCACTGGGCTCCTTTAATGTTTTAACAATTTTCCGTGTCTTGGAAAGGGATATTTGTGTTAGTTGTGAATAATTTATATTTCAAAACTTTTTTGCTCTTAACTGGTTTCTCGTAATACTTCTTAACTTGCTCTCACTTACTGACTATACTGGGGAACAATTTGGAACAGTTTCTGTCGAGTTAAATTTTTGAGCCGTTTTAGAGTTGCAAAGACTTGCTGATTTCAAAAGTGTAAATAGTTTTTTCCTACCATGTCAAGTTTCTTCTCAACATATTATACGAAAATGTGACCAGTCTCCGTCGGATCAAACATGGAGCACAGCAAGCGGTATTACTCTCCTATTGGTTAACAGAAACTTTATCTAACTGGCGAAAAGACGACGCTGTAGCGGACCAGCGACAGGTTCATATTGTCAGTGCCAGCCCAGTTACACGTGAAATATTATAGTGAAACGTGGTGTGTCGCTCTGATTTAGTGAATAACATTCCGACGTGAGAATCCAAGTTCTTGTTTGTATTTATGGTTTTTATTTATATGTGAAATGAATCTGTTCCTTATCTCGGCCACTAGTAATTCGGATAGTAAGTGCTTGCGTTGGAAGTGATGATGAATTTGTATATTGCCCTAATGCACATGGTTTAATGGAAGAGTCTGGAATTTCATCCTATAACGGAACTGAATGGTGGTTGTCTTCGATAGCCAAAACGGAGATACTCATTTTACTAAGGTCTGAAGCTCCTCTTTCATTTTTCCGTGTTTGCGATTTAAAAACTGGGTGGTTTTGGAAATCAGCCTTATTCAAACACAATTATTTTATATTCATATTTCCCCAGACATGTTTCGACACCAATGTGTCATATTCTGTGGGTTAAATTTTTATTCCTGCAAAGTAGACTATCACATTTGTAATAATTTAACTGCTGTAGGCCTACGAAAATCAATATTTGCAATTTACTTAGTTTTGTTTGAATACTCATCTTAAAATTACATCGCTAATTGAACTTATTATTATACATCGATTTTAGTGCTCGTTTTCGTCGTTTTTTGACAGTGTGTCATCTGCAAACTAGCCATGAAAAAAAATTATTGCGTATTTGTGGAGAGCTGTTTAGAGTGTAGCGGTTACGTACGTTTCTATATATATATATATATATATATATATATATATATATATATATATATATATATATTCAAAATCAGCGCCATGTCAGAAGTGTCTCCTCAGACCACATTTCGCCACATTTTGTGTAAGTGCATTTGAGGTGAAGTAGTGAGCGGAAATTTATGAAAGTGAAAACAATGCACTAAATAGTAGCTCATTGTGACACCAACCATGGACACTGAACAGGACGGAAAATGTAAATACAGAAACGTACGTAACCGCTACACTCTAAACAGCTCTCCACAAATACGCAATAATTTTTTTTCATGGCTAGTTTGCAGATGACACACGTATTATATATATATATATATATATATATATATATATATATATATATATATATATATATATATATATAAAAAATACGTGTGTGAGAGAGTGTTTTTTATAGGGGGTCACCTTTGTGTAGTTCATTGAGTGTTCAAAACAGTGTTTTGCTACACAGTGTTGTATTTTTATTCAGGACTCTCTTTCCCCTATAATTGTTTCTTATATGTGGTACTTCTGCTCTATTGCGAGTTTTTGATAGAGACTGTTGCTATCTCTGAGGATCTTAAGATCAGTCTCCACGTTTTTACTTATTTTTTAGTGTGTTCTCCTCCACAATGGTAATTTATTTGGTACAGTATCAATGGGTTATTCAGTTTCTTTGCGTAAAGGATACTAAGAGATAAAGATGTCCTTGATTTGTTACAATCTCAAGCACCAATGGGTCATCTATGTTGACTTTAAAATTGTCTGCTGCGTCCTTCTCCAGCAACACGTGTGTACCAAGTGTCTCTTGTGAGACAGCACAGAGTGTGAGACGCATTGGGTGCTGTCAACTGGCCACCAAGACCTGAAACCTGGTGATGCAAACGTTCTACGTCAACTACTTGCCGACAGGAAGAACGTTATATTTCCACCTCTGCGTATAAAATTGGATCTCGTGAAGAAATTTGTTAAAGCATTTTCAACTGAAAGAGACTGTTTCAAGTATGTCACTTCATAGACAGGACTGGAACAGAATACTGCCATTGAAATATATTGTCCAAGAATTTCTGGGAAATAGACGAGCACAAAAATACACAGAAATGGTACAGAAACTCTCGGAGAGCTTTAAAATTCTTGGTTACAAACTGAACATCTTGCTGATTTCCCAGAAAATGTTCGTACAGTCAACGATGAGCAGGATTAAAGATTTTACCAACGCTGGAAGATCACAGAGGAACTATGGATAAATGTTATGTACAAGTGATGGCTGGCTATTGTTCCAGCATTAAGCGAGATATTTATAGATTACATGCTCCAGAAGAAGCTATAAACGAAAATGTTTACCTTAATTTGTATCTTCAACGTTTGGTAAAGAAATTATACTATTTGTATGAACACAAATTAATTTTCAGAAACTGGATATAGCCTTTGTGCGAATAAATCTATTCTTTGTAAAAAAATCTATAGGTTTTTTTTGGTATGCACATTTTGTAAGACATTTGAAACAAGGAGAGGGTATACTGCAGCTTAAAAGGTTGACGCGACAGACCACATCTGAGGTTGTCTTCTGGATTCAAAGGTCAAACGCGAATCTTAGACAACCTAGTTGCTGTTCTCCTGTGTAATTGATGTCCAGTAAAATGATACAGTACTGACAAGGCTTTCTAAGTTTTTAAATTAAAATAGAATATTTTGTTCCCAGGTGTACGACCATGTTATACTTTGGCGCAGATCTTCACGTTAGGAATCATTGTAATTACAGAAAAAAACTAAAGCATGCACAAAGTGAATGCTATCGTTTCGAAATGAAATAATAAAGTATATCATGGCCTACCTCGTTGAGCATGAGAACCTAAAAGTGCGAGAAAAACGTAGATTTACTGTGAGTACTGCTTCTTTAGACTCATCTACAGTTGTATACCGTAGCTGAAACTCCTAGCTTTCTGAAACTGTATGCGTATGAAGTGCAGCAAATATACCAAGAGCGAAACGCTCCCTTGCCTTTTGCGGCTGCTTTAACTACGAGGTATAACTTATACGGGGTGAACATTAATAAAGCCCACAAATTTCAGAGGCGGATTCCTGACAGGAAAGGGAGGAAAAAGGTACCTAATGACATGTGTCCGGAAATACATCGTTGCCACGGTAGGTGGCACTGCCAAATGACAGTTACTCTGACCACGTGGCGTGTGTTCCTTGTGTGTTCCACGTAGCATACTCTCAGTAGCAGAATGCTCCGGTATTGGTGTCAGGAATAAGCCGAGATGGTGTTTGTATACGGTGAGCAGAGGAAACGGCCGAGAGGCAGCACGGCTATACCAAAGCAAGTATCCTGACTCACGAAAGCCCTTTTTGGGCGTTTGTGTGTTCATGGGTTGTTTCAGACAGACGAACGTGCAGAGAGGCGTTTGACGGTGCATACACCAGATCTGGAGGATCAGGTTGTACAGGATATTGAGACGAAACGTGGTACAAGCTCCTGGCAAGTTTCCCGCTAACATGGTGTAAGCCAAAGTATGATTATGTGCGTACTGCGTGACAGTCGCTACTACCTCTATCACCTGCAATCCCGTGGAGGCCACTTAGAACATATTTTGAGATATGGATGCGATGCAGCTTTGTAATGTGTTCCTGGACAATTCGATGTCGTTGCACGCACACCTTCAATTTCCGGATAAGTGTTCATAGGATCTTTTTTCTTCCATCAGGAATCCCTCCCTGCAGTTTGTTTGTTCTATTAATGTTCATCCTTTATAGCCATCTGTAGTAAAACTTGGATTTCATACGTCATATAAGAAGAAAATCAGTGGGTCATGTTGTAACGTCATACAGCTCACGGAAACTGATCAAATTAAACCAACTACCTCTACAGTCTCAAAGGAAAGTAAAGGGATCTAAATTAAAGAATAATAGGATTGCATTTTGATTGCTTTTATGAAGCCTGTAACCACTTTTACCTCAGCAATCGAGTGTAAAGTGCTTAGTAAAGCGTCAAATGGAAATGAAAATCGAGAACAGGAATTGGTCTGTTGTTTCTAGGGCTATCGGGTGTCCAGCCGGATGTGATGGTTTAAGTCCCACGATACTTCGGCGAATAACCTTACCGTCATCGCCAGATGGTTCTGATGGAATGATCTGTCTGCTCTCTTTCTTGCTCTCTATGACTGACAGCCTCCCAGAGGTTGCCTAAAATGTGGAGTCTTTGTCATTTTGACATTCACTCCAAAAATAATGGGATGAGGATTTTTACTGGGACTAGTGAAAAGAGTGAACTTGCCTGAGCAAGGCAGGATTGAATAAGAGGTTGTGCTAGTGGGACTAGCGGTTTTTCTTCTTAGTCCCTTCTCTTGGCACCACATATAATATGTGTTGCCAATTCCGTGGGACGTGACGACTGGATGAGAATTGATCAGGAGGTCTTTCTTGGGAACGATGTTAAGCAAGTTTGCGGCTACCCAACCGACGTCGTATGGTTGGTGGGCAAGAGATGGTTTGGGAGCATCGGGAGGGGTAATGGGATATGGAAGGTTGATATACGGATACGTACCACCTCGCAGTGACTCCACTAACACGTCAGTCACCATCTTCGCAGCTTGCGGGTTGTCTGACAGGAGCAGGTGGTCGCGTTTGGCAGCATCTTCTTCAACCTTAGCAACGATAGCAACGACTTGTGCTGCTCCTTCGTCCTCTTCTTCCACCTGCTGTGCCGCCTCCTCCGTCTCCTCGACCACCTCTCCAGCAACCTGCGGTTCCGCGTCGGCCAGGGAGGCGGTCGTCTAGGTTTCCGCATTTAGCCCCTTCCTAGTGGGGGTCGGCGCCTCTACTTTACGAGTCGCAAGGTTCAAGGCTTCCGTCAGTTGCCACACCTGACGGTGCGCCTCTTCCAGTTCTCTGAACCCGACCACTTGATTAACAATGCCGTCTGCGTTAAAGACGCACTTTGTCAGGCCTGGACATTTCGTCGTTTGTCCATGATGAGGTTTCGAAACTATTGAGGAAGTCGCAGAGGACTGCTGGACTGCTTGACTGCTTCCTGAAGGACGACGAGGATCTGAGTGTTCTACCTTTGGGCCTCCCCCAATTACTTCATCATTTCCATGTCGAGGTATATGGTCTGGTCTATAATGGCTGATCCGAGGGGGTGGACTGAGTGTGGGGTTCCCTACAACTTCCTCTGTCTTGGTGGACCTGGTAGTCGTTGTACTTTTGCGGTGTTGTTCTTGTGCGTGTGTCTTATGTTATGGTGACTGGGCTTTTTGGTGGAGAAACCACTTCCGTGTATGTTGCCCTTGGTGTGTCGGGACTTGGTTTTACCCAAGTTTTGTCTCTGTGTGTGTTGTCCTGTTTTGTCTCTCTGTGTGGTTTGATGGGGTGATGGTGTCTTGTTTTCGAGCGTGGGCGCAGCCTTCGCTACATTTGCCTTTTGGGTGTGTTTGATGTCGACCTCACAAACTTGGTACCCAGCCGTGTGGTTTCTCCCACACAACGCGTACCCTATCTGTGGGACCATGCGTATCACTGTAAAAGTCCTGGTGTCACGGGGTTCGGCGCATTTTCTGTAGCATACTGGCATCTGGCAATGGGCGGCTGTGTGATAAAGTCCCTGACACGTGAAGCATGGCACCACTCTGTTCTTGCGGCAGAGCGGCTCCGTGGTGACAGGGACTGCCAGAACAACCTGTTCTGGGGTATGTCTGGCAGAGTGACTTGGAAAAATGGCCACTTACTCTCTGCCCCATTTTTTCTCATCTGCTGAACGGTTTTTACAGCAACTCCCTGGGCAGTGTGCCGTCCCCAGTGAAAGTATTGGAAAAAACTCGAACGCAATTATTTAAAACAATTAATATGGACGAGGGCTTTTATCTCGATGCTAAATATTATACTGAGTGCGATACTGGCCGCTCAGGCGGCAGATAATTTGTTTCATTTGTATTATTATTATTATTATTATATAAAATGTTGACATAAACTTTCGAGTGCAAAGAGTAATAATTACGCACCACACCAACAATGAAAATTAATGTAATGAAGAACTGTGTTCAATTGTCTTCTCTTTATCAGTTCTCTCTCTCTCTCTCTCTCTCTCTCTCTCTCTCTCTCTCTCTCTCGTCTGTCGTCTTAGACGTCGGACATATTGGTTCACTGCTGCTGAATGTAAGCGCATTTGTAATATTACACTATTGGCCATTAAAATTGCTACACCAAGAAGATGACGTGCTATAGACGCGAAATTTAACCGACAGGAAGAAGATGCTGTGATATTCTAATGATTAGCGTATCAGAGCATTCACACAAGGTTGGCGCCGGTGGTGACACCTACAACGTACTGACATGAGGAAAGTTTCCAACAGATTTCTCATACACAAACAGCAGTTGACCGGCTTTGCCTGGTGAAACGTTGTTGTGATGCCTTGTGTAAGGAGGAGAACTGCGTACCATCACGTTTCCGACTTTGATAAAGGTCGGATTGTAGCCTTTCGCGATTGCGGTTTATCGTATCGCGACATTGCTGCTCGCGTTGGTCGAGATCCATTGACTGATAGCAGAATATGGAATCGGTGAGTTCAGGAGGGTAATACGGAACGCCGTGCTGGATCCCAACGGCCTCGTATCACTGTCAGTCGAGATGACAGGCATCTTATCCGTATGGCTGTAATGTATCGTGCAGCCACGTCTCGATCCCTGAGTCAACAGATGGGGACGTTTGCAAGTCGACAACCATCTGTACGAGCAGTTCGACGACGTTTGCAGCAGCATGGACTATCAGCTCGGAGACCATGGCTGCGCTTAACCTTAACGCTGCATCGGACAGGAGCGCCTGCGATGGTGTATTCAGCGATGAACCTGGGTGCACGAGTGGCAAAACGTCATTTTTTTCGGATGAATCCAGGGTTTGTTTACAGCATCATGATGGTCGCATCCGTGTTTGGCGACATCGCGGTGAAAGCACATTGGAACCGTGTATTCGTCATCGACATACTGGCGTATCACCCGACGTGATGGTGTGGGGTGCCATTGGTTACACGTCTCGGTCATCTCTTGGTCTCATTTATGTCACTTTGAACAGTGGACGTTACATTTCAGGTGTGTTACGACCCGTGGCTCTACCCATCATTCGATCCCTGTGAAACCCTACATTTCAGCAGGATAATGCACGACGGCATGTTGCAGGTCCTATACGGGCCTTTCTGGATACAGAAAATGTTCGACTGCTGCCCTGGGCAGCACATTCTCCAGATCTCTTAACTGAAAACGTCTGGTCAATGGTGGCCAGTAACTGGCTCGTCACAATACGCCAGTCACTACTCTTGATGAACTGTGGTATGGTGTTGAAGCTGCACGGGCAGCAGTACCTGTACACGCCAACCAATCTCTGTTTGACTCAATGCCCGGGCGAATCAAGGCCGTTATTACGGCCAGAGGTGGTTGTTCTGGGTACTGATATCTCAGGATCTATGCACCCAGGCGCCATTGCGTGGCAATCTTAATTCATGAAATTCGCGGAAGCAAAGAAATTGCCCACTTATAATATAAATATTTTTTCCACAGCCGTTCGACGCTGCGTACGAAGACGTAGTTTTTAAGATTTTCATTTTCATTTATTGTCCGAGATTGAGAGCCACGGCTCGGACTACAATTAATTGTTAAAAGTGGTAAGAAGAATTTTCTAGCATGACTGGGCAATTAGAAATGATGATCAAAGATCTCATGCTTGTTAACAATATTAGGCGAGGCAAAATACAAAAGTTTTGTTTCAGTTCTTAATGTGTTTCAAGATGCAATGTGTTTCAATATTGGCTCGTATTACAGTAACTAACATGAACAAAAAATTTGCTCATGATTAATTATTATTGACCAATTAGTTGTGAAAAGCATAAAAATCAACTTCAAAAAATAATTTAAATCCAAACCAAAAACAAATCTCGCCCGTTTTAAAGAGCTCATCACACACCATTTAATTATTATTTTATTAACGTACGTAATATATATAATTACGCAAGAGCAGTCAGGTCTGGTTTGACTACCTGGGGGAGAGTCGTCCCTAATAACGATGTTTTTGTTTCTTGTATTGGTGTTGGGAAACGTGAAGTGTGATATATTTTTGTCAGGGAGGTCCATTTTTATGAAGTTGTAGTCTTCTGTGTTGTGTAGTCTGATACTGATTTTGAACTCCCCTGCTAATTTTGCTTTGAAGTTGTCCCCCTTGATTTGTGTTTAAAGCATGTCGTGGAGTTCCTCGTAGTTACCAGGAAACTCCGCGACGATCGGTAGGAGGCGATGTGGTGTGCGATTTTTTTTTTTTAAATCTTTAATTAAACTATACATTATAATTATACAAATGTAACCCACTACCTTAATGATTAGTGGGTCCTAAGTGATACGATGTTGCTATTTGCAGCTAATTACATTTAACTTGTAAATTACAGACAGTATAGACAACACAGGTTAATGGGCAAACTTACGATTTATGTTGAGCTATACACACTACTTCCTACTTGTAAGTAATCCTAACTGCCTGCAACGTTACAGGTGTGTCAGTGTGGATATAAACCTACTGCAATGCGTTGCTCATCGAGCTAATCCCGATGATCGTGCCCCTGACACTAGGCAGGCCAAAATTACTAATAGCTGCAGGTTCCTAGTTTTGTATCTACTTCAAAATCCTAATAACTACTAACTAACGTACGTCAAGTCCGGTGCTGTCATTATCGTGACGTTCATGTACCCAACCCCCTCTAGCCCTGCACGTGACGGATTGCAACTTACGAGTCGACCTGTCCACGCACAGGCGGTACAGGATTAGGATTAGGTACACGTTCAGTAGTTTGTTATTTTTAGGCACGAATGTCCCTCAGGTATGCTGTCAGAACTTTACGTGATACCTCGTTAGCCAGATTATTCAAGGTTTCGAAAGTCTTATCGTGTCTCAGCAAGTCATATGTATCGTTGTTTGGTAGTTATTGTCGTAATGTAGCTGCTACACCATCGAAAAGAGAGCACTCGTAAACCGCATGGTCGAGAGTACCCTCCGATGCGCCACAGTCATACTCAGGCGTAGCCCTCTTCCCAAACCGGCATAGATTTGTCTGATATGGCCCATGACCGGTGAGAAAATGAATTAAACCCCGGGTTGGCTAGAAATACCTCATGCCTAACCTTTCTTTTACATTTGGTAAGTGTGTGAAGGTTCTTCTGCCAGATTCATCCATTTCCCATAGTTCCTGCCATAGATCTTCGCCCCTTTTCCCTACCTCACCCTTGTTCCTAGCCCGAACTCCCAAAACGTTTTGTATTTTCATATCATTCCCTTTCTTGGCCCAGTACCATACTCCTTGCTCCCTAATTTTGATGTCCAGAGGCCCATTATCACTAATAGGGCACCCCCTGGAGATGTCCTATAAGCCCCCACAGGTCTTAACAGCATGATCCTCTGTACTCTTCGTACTGTGATGGCGGACACCATGCTTGTGAGCCTGTGTGCTCAGACTCCCGAGCCGAAACCCACTACTGAAGTTAGTGTCTCATGTCGCCTAAGAACTGGTGAGCCCCCAATTCTCACTGTAAGATTTCTTACTAGCTGTCCTTTCAGCAAAAGGTAAGTTGATTTAGTTGGTGAAATAGTCATTTTAGTATTTCGGCACCACAGTTGCAATTTTACCACGGCCATCTCTATTTTCAGCTCAATGTCTTCACGGTTCCGGCTGCCAACCAACAGAAGGAAGTCATTGGCGTAGGCTATCACCTCTAGCACCTCTTCACTCTGTTGCAAGTTGTCCAGAAGTGGCTCCATGTGGGTGTCACTGATTAGGGGATCTAAAACGCAACCCTGGGGACATCCCTTTGTTAAGGTTTTTCCAACCGCTAGGGGATGATAGCCAGACCTCCCGACCCTCACAATAGCTCCTCAGGCAACCATATAGCTAACCCTGGACACTCTTTCTCCCGCAAGCAGGAGAAGAGCGAAGGCCACCACAGCTTGTCAAAGGCGCCACTGATGTCGACCATGATGCCAACAACGTACCTGTGCGGGGTAGAGCAGACCTCAGCTGTCAGGGCGATTACACCAGTTGCCGATCGCCCCGGCCTGAAGCCGAACTGCCTGAAGCTCATCCCGCACAGCACTTGATGTGCAGTCAGTCTGTCAGTTAGCAATTTCTCAAGTAATTTTCAAAAAAAATGTGTAATAGGCAAATAGGTCTATAAGACTTAGCTTCAGCTGGGTCTTTATCAGGGCCTTTTGTAATAATTACTTCGTAAGCTACTTTCCAGATTTTAGGGAATTTTTCTTGTCTAATTCATTCATTAAATAGGTGGGTAAGTTGAGCTACCAGCTGGGGTGCTAAGAACTGCACCACCTCCGCCACAATGCCGTCTGGGCCAGGGACTTTGCCTCTCTTTAGAGATTTAATGTGGGCAGCCAGCTCCTCTTCAGAAAAGGGGTAGACTGCCCTGTCGTTTACAAGTCTGTCAAGATCTCCATTCCGTAGTTGGTGCTGATGTTCAGTATCTCCATCCATATTGTCACCAGGCAACAGGGACCGGAGAAGGACCTCGGCAGTCTCCTGCCATGATTCCGTCATCCCGTCCCTATGGCTGATCGTTGATATCATCGTTGGGGAGCGGATATTTTCCATAACTAGTTTATAGGGTACACCCCATGGGTACAATGCTAATTGATTTAACACAATGCTTTCCCAACTTTGTATCCTGAATGCTCGAAGTTCGTTTTGAAATTTTTCTTTCGCCTCCTAGTATTGCAATAGCCATTTTTGCTTTCCCACCAGACGACACTGCGCTGGTAGTGCCTCCTCAGCCTTCTGACAGACTGACAATTCCTCTAGTTCAGCTGACCATGGTGACGGGGAGGCCGTCATGGCCCTCCTCCTGGTTGGTACGGCTGCATTCACCACTCTGGTTGCTGCACTCATCAGTTCTTCAGCCCTCTTGTCCACGTCAATGTCCTGTTGCACGTCACCTTCTGGCAATGGAGGAATGTCGCATTCTCTCACTAGTCGCTCCCAATCTCCTCTTTCGTAGTTCAATTGCAGCGCCCACACCATAGCTCAGTGGCACTCTGTCTCCTAAGGTAAAGGTAATAAGATTTTGATCGCTTGTGGTGGCATTCTCTTCAACTTTCCAGTTTTGTAGCATTATTTACAGCATTCAGCGAGACTAATGTCACATCGATGTTGGTAGCTTGCCCTCCTCCCGCCACCTAGGTGGGAGGATTACCAGGTTTATTAGCCACCCCAATTGTAGAGCCATGATCATTTCCTCCACTTTACCACCATTTTCATCTCTTGTGCCACTGTACCATAGGGGGGATTAGCATTTATGCAGCTGTTACAACCATTTTTCGCCCCCGCAACGCCGTGGCTACTCTTCTGAAGTGATCTAGGTGTTGTTCAATGTTGTCTCCATACTGGAAATACATGTTAACGGGAGTTATAACCTCCCCAGGAGATTGTATCTCCATGACGTTGCAGTGACTGTTGGAAGTGTTGCGAAAGTGTCATTACCTGTAGGGCTTTGTTTGTGACTCCCATTGCCGCTCTGGGGGCATCCCTACTACTGACAATCTGCCCTGCAGTGGCTGTGAAAGATAGTTTCCTGGATTGAGAGTAGGCAGAGCACATCAAGCCTCCTCTCGTCCACCTCCCTTCGAATCACCTGCATCATGTCTGCTGTTGTGTGCGTTCAGTTGGCCAATAGTTATTTCAGTCATTATGGGAAGTAAGTGTGTATTCTATCCTCAGGCCAGGTCTTGCTCCAATCAAAGGCGATACGACCATTTGCTAGAACTGACTGAGTGTAGATGTCATTGAGGTCAACTTTCTCACCACGTCTCTCAAAAACTTTCTTAAGTAAGTCCCGCAGGGCTGTGAAGTCGATGGGAAGGTTCACTGACTTTAGCTGTATTGTGTCTACAGCCTCCATTACCGAGAAGGTGACCTTTCTGCCATTCTCATGTCCCACCCGGACCACATGTATTAAGACAGTGGTCAGGATAGTTGGCTGCTTCAATCTTGTGAGTTCAATAGTATAGGCTATTATATGTTGGGATACACACTAACGGGGTCTACAGGCGGTAGCCTGATTACGGGGGTGTCTGATACGGTTGCGTGTGCACTGAAGCTAATGACTATGCATTCTTGAAGTGGCTGACGCTCTACTTTGCTTCGTTCGTCTTTGGAAACTGCCAGAGGCGGGGCCGCCACCACAGGATGCTCTGCCGCTGCTGGTCTTTAATCAGCCTCATTTCCCAGTTCTGGGAGGAGGGAGCTGTGATCTTCACAGGAAAATCTGTTTGAGTACATATGTCCATCATAGGGAAATCTGTTTGAATTCCTTTCTCTACTGTTTCAACTTTAGCGGCGCCCGAGAGTGACCTTATAAATTCATTAAATCTGTGTGCCCTCATGGATCAAAAACGGTTCAAATGGTTCTGAGCAGCCAGCCGGAGTGGCCGAGCGGTTCTATGTGCTTCAATCTGCAACCGCGCGACTGCTATGGTCGCAGGTTTGAATCCTGCCTGGGGCATGGATGTGTGTGATGTCCTTCGGTTAGGTGAGGTTTAAGTAGTTCTAAGTTCTAGGGGACTGATTACCTCAGCTGTTAAGTCCCATAGTGCTCAGAGCCATTTGAACCATTTTTTGGCCCTGAGCACTATGGAACTTAACTTCTGAGGTCATGAGTCCCCTAGAACTTAGATCTACTTAAACCTAACTAACCTAAGGACGTCACACACATCCATGCCCGAGGCAGGATTCTAACCTGCGACCGTACTGGTCGCGCGGTTCCAGACTGTAGCGCCTAGAACCGCTCGGCCACCACGGCCGGCGCGCTCATGGCATCCTTCCTCCTTTTGCTAGGGGATTTTCGCTGAGGCATCCTTTTCACTGTGCCCTGCTCAGCCATGATCAATTCTTGAGATTAACCTTTTTACAAGCATCTGTTAGGTGGGCCAATTCCGTCCAATGGTACCACAGGATTTCCTGCCGTGACTTTTGCGTGGAATGCAAACCCCTGCTGCTCTACATTCTTTTCAGGGACACCATACTTGGAGCTTGCCGACCCCTTGGTGCAGTGCCTCAGAATGTGGTCCGGGTCACCACAGTTGTGGCAACGAGGTACCAAGATATAATCCCTCGTGTTTAACGCATGATCCTGCATATAGTCTGCCCATTGTCCTGATTCTTTTCCATATTTGTGCGGAGACCTCGGTGACGTGGTGCACGACATTACGGTCCGAAGGCCTCGTTTTAAATCTCAGTTTGAAAGAATTCTTGAACTCTTCGTCATCAATTTTTTCGAAGTTTTGTGCCCTTATTGTCTCGTATAATTTATTGTCTCATATAATTTACTGTCGGTACATCGTACAAAATGACCAAGGGGTTCCTTTTCCTAGGTGGTTCACATTTGACCACCGAATCCAACTTTTGATTGTTTAATAATTTTTCTTTGTCCTCGGTGGCAAATTCTTCGATCGCAAAGTTCCTAATAGGTTTAACGCTTTTAATTTTAATTTTGTCTTTTATGGGATAAATTGTGGTTGTTAATAGTTCTTGAATTTTCTTAACACCGGTGTCTTGGCCATGCAAGGTCCTGAGGACGACTGCCATGTCTGGCCATTTGGTGACGTATTTCAATAGTGTCTTTTGTCGTTTGTGGCTTGGTTGGCGGTTGTGCAGCCACACCCACCCCAGTCTTAGTGGGTTACCTCTTTAATCTGTCATTTTCTTTTTCCAACTCAGACGCGGCCTTCAAGTTTTGCATTGGCTATACCCCATACAGATAACTCGTTTTTGATTACAGACAAAGCCACTTGACTTATTTTGCCATTTTTAATATTTTTCTCCAAGAGCAGTGTAATTCTCACATGTATCTGTGTTACTGTTTCGTCCTCTGCCTGTCCCATCTCGTCCTGTGGAGAGGGAGCAGACACCACACATGCCCGTTTAGGTGCACTCGAATCACTCGTTTCAATTTTAGCCATTATTAGTAACGAGTGATAAAAAGGTGGGAGCCCTTCTCTTGCCCCAGACCAGCTCCTCTGGCATGGGGGGGGGGGGGGGGAGAGACAAAGAACGCAGCTCGCCCACCGACCTCGCCCAAGGCCATGGGCACCCTCGAGCTGCTGGGTTCAACGCACCGTCACCAGCGCACTGGTCCCCATCGGTGGCTCCATCATCGACGATTTCACCCGATGCTCCTTGGCAAGTGCACCCCACGCTCCCTATTGGCAAATGCTGCTCTTGCCCTTCGCCACTTAGTAGCCTGAGCTTCCACCTCTTGGCGAAGGACCCACTCCTACTCAGATGGTGGGCCGGTCACCCAGTTGTTCAGCCGTCTGCAACCAGATATCCTGGCCCAGGCGATGTCACCACCTCCTGGAGTTGGAAGAACACACCCCAGTTACCCAGGGGCGCGGCGAAGCGTCCTTGCAGACTCGCGCTGTGACCCCACGCTGACAAATGGGATCACCAGAATTCAGTGCACCTGCTGGTCTGTGCCCTGCAAAAAGAGAGAGGGACAGATCTTCGGTCCCTCAGACACAGGTCCCCCTGTGCCACACACCCTTTACTTTCGCGTCGGGTTGGGCCGCAGCTCTCCCTTCAGTTGCAAGGCAGCGTTCGGGCGAACCCGAGAAATGCCGAGCTTGACGTCTGACATCACTGGAAGGCAGAAAGAGCCACTTCGAAAGGAGAGCCTATATGAAACGCATCACTTCCCCTTGTGATGACTGTCGCGGCACGCCCGACTAGAAGCAATACGCCATAGTGCGAGCCTCCTTATCTTACGGCGCACTGGCAACTGACAGGGCCGCACCAAGCACACAGTCAAGCGACCGACCTCACGCAAGACTTCGTGATGTTCTTTCATGTGGCTCGTCTGGCGCATCGGCCACCGCCTGATGGGGTCCACCCTTCACGTAGGTTGGAGTCTCGGCTGGCGGAAGGCTTTACTCACCAGCACAAAGCCTTCCAAATCATCCCCGGTTTCGTGATTCCCTTCCAATCCAGCGGTTTTCTGGTTCTCTTCCAGGAGAACAACAGGTGCTGCCGGTGGCTCCTAAGGGGTATGAGGTGCGATTAGGGTTGGGGAGGGGGTGGAATTCCTGCTCTTCTGGTGTCTATCCTTGCGAACCTTCTTTGCACGCGACTGCTTCGTGGGCGTGAACTTGAGTGGGAGGGATTTAAGGAATTGGGATCGGATGGGGGTTTGAGTCGCAGTTGTGGGTTTGGGGGAGGATTTTGGTCGGTTGATGGGACTTCTGCTTCTCATCATTTAGGTCGAGGATGTGTTTGGCGAGTCGATTTTGGGCGTTGGCAAGCAGGAATGGGCTCAGGAGAGGGGAGGGAGGGACGTGATCACAAATACTAAAAATGAAGTTATTTGTGTTTTCAGTGTAGTTTCATAATGTGTGGACGTCACCATTTACGGAGCTGAAAGGGGTGGGGGGGGGGACTGTTGCCATGTGGGGTGCCGCACACAACCATCGTTGGCACCATAGAGTTTCTCGGTTCTATTGTAGGCTCTAGCATAACGATGGTAGACGTGGAACTCAGGACGGCGGCGGCAAGAACCTTCTCTTTGGTTCCGCGGCCCGCTTCTGCATCTACATCTACATCCATACTCCGCAAGCCACCTGACGGTGTGTGGCGGAGGGTACCTCTATCGGTTCTCCTTTCTATTCCACTCTCGTGTTGTTCGTGGAAAGAAATATTCTCGGTATGCCTCTGTGTGGGCTCTAATCTCTCTGATTTTATCCTCATTGTCTCTTTGCGAGAGACGTAGGTTCAAAAATGGTTCAAATGGCTCTATAAGTCCCCTAGAACTTAGAACTACTTAAACCTAACTAACCTAAGGACAGCACACAACACCCAGCCATCACGAGGCAGAGAAAATCCCTGACCCCGCCGGGAATCGAACCCGGGAACCCGGGCGTGGGAAGCGAGAACGCTACCGCACGACCACGAGATGCGGGCGAGAGACGTAGGAGGGAGCAATATACTGCTTGACTCCTCGGTGAAGGTATGTTCTCGAAACTTCAACAAAAGCCCGTACCGAGCTACGGAGCGTCTCTCTGGCGAAGTCTTTCACTGGAGTTTATCTATCATCTCCGTAACGCTTTCGTGATTACTAAATGGTCCTGTAACGAAGCGCGCTGCTCTCTGTTGGATCTTCTCTCTCTCTTCTGTCAACCCTTTCTGGTACAGATCCCACACTAGTGAGCAATATTCAAGCAGTGTGCGAACAAGTTTACTAAAACCTACTTCCTTTGTTTTCGTGTTGCATTTCCTTAGGATTCTTCCAATAAATCTGTCTGGCACCTGCTTTACCGACGAGCAACTTTATATGATGATTGCATTTTAAATCACTTCTAATGCTTACTCCCAGATAATTTATGGAATTAACTTCTTCCAGTTGCTGACCTACTATATTGTAGCTAAATAATAAAGCATCTTTCTTTCTATGTATTCGCAGCACATTACACTTGTCTACATTGAGATTCAATTGCCATTCCCTGCACCATGCGTCAATTCGTTGCAGATCCTCCTGCATTTCAGTACAATTTTCCATTGTTACAACCTCTCGGTACACCACAGCATCATCCGCAAAAAGCCTCAGTGAACTTCCGATGTTATCCACAACGTCATTTATTTATATAGCAACGCTCCTACAACACTCCCTTGCGGCACACCTGAAATCACTCTTACTTCGTTAGACTTCTCTCCATTGAGAATGACATGCTGCGTTTTATTATCTAGGAACTCTTCAATCCAATCACACAATTGGTCTGATAGTGCACATGCTCTTACTTTGTTCATTAAACGACTATGGGGAACTCTATCGAACGCCTTGCGGAAGTCAAGAAACACGGCATCTACCTGGGAACCCGTGTCTATTGCTCGCTGAGTCTAAGGTACACCGCTGCAAGAAGGGGGGGCAAGTTCCTTCGCGTACTCTGTGTAAAACCGAACTGGTATCCCATCAGGTACAGCGGCCTTTCCTCTTTTGAGCGATTTTAATTGTTTCTCTATCCCTCCGTCGTCTACTTCGATATCTACCATTTTGTCATCTGTGCGACAATCTAGAGAGGGAACTACAGTGCAGTATTCCTCTGTGAAACAGCTTTGGAAAAAGACATTTAGTATTTCGGTCTTTAGTCTGTCATCCTCTGTTTCAGTACCATTTTGGTCACAGTGTGTCTGAAGTTCACTTCCAAATTCACTGAACGCCTCTCGCATAGCCCTTCTGACACTACATTCCGCTTCGCGTAATTTTTGATTGTCTGCAAGGCTTTGGCTACGTTTATGTTTGCTGTGAAGTTCCCTTTGCTTCCGCAGCAGTTTCCTAACTCGGGTGTTGTACCACGGTGGCTCTTTTCTATCTCTTACGATCTTGCTTGGCACATACTCATCTAATGCACATTGTACGATGGTTTTGAACTTTGTCCACTGATCCTCAACACTATCTGTACGTGAACAAAACTTTTGTGTTGAGCCGTCAAGTGCTCTGAAATCTTTTTGTCACTTTTACTAAACAGAAAAATCTTCCTACTTTTTTAATATTTCTATTTACGGCTGAAATCATCGATGCAGTAACCGCTTTATGATAGCTGATTCCCTGTTCTGCGTTAACTGTTTCAAATAGTTCGGGTCTGTTTGTCACCAGAAGATCTAGTATGTTATCGCCACGAGTCGGGGTTCTCTGTTTAACTGCTCAAGGTCGTTTTCAGATAGTGCACTTAAAAAAATTTCACTGGATTCTTCGTCCCAGCCACCCATTATAAACATTTGAGTCTCCAAGTCTATATCCGGCAAATTAAAATCTCCACCCAGAAGTATAAAATGGTCGGGAAATCTACTCGAAATATTATCCAAATTTTCCTTCAGGTGCTCTGCCACAACAGCTGCTGAGCCACGGGGCCTGTAGAGACATCCGATTACTATGTTTGAGGCTGCTTTAACCGTGACCTTCACCCAAATTATTTCACATTTCGGATCTCCGTCAATTTCCTTCCATACTATTGTTCTTTTTATCGCTATAAACACGCCTCCCCCTTCACTGACCAGCCTGTCTCTGCGGTATACATTCCAATCCGAGTTTAGAATTTGATTACTGTTTACATCTGGTTTCAGCCAACTTTCTGTCCCTAGTATTGTGTGGGCGTTGTGACCGTTTATTAATGAGAGCAGTTCTGGGACCTTTCTACAGACGCTCCTGCTGTTTACTATTAGCACGTTAATATTGTTATTCCCTGTTGCGTTTTGCCTACTACTACCACCTTGTCGCGTAGTAGGAGGCGTCTTGTCGGGCCTAGGGAGGGAATTCTCTAACCTAAAAAACCCACATGTGCACTCTACACGTACTCCGCTATCCTTGTAGCCGCTTCCTGAGTGTAGTGCTCGCCTGACCTATTCAGGGGGACCCTAAATTTCTCCACCCGATAGCGGAGGTCGAGAAATTTGCACCCCAGATCTCCGCAGAATCGTCTGAGCCTCTGGTTTAAGCCTTCCACTCGGCTCCAAACTAGAGGACCGCGATCGGTTCTGGGAACGATACTACAAATAGTTAGCTCAGATTCCACCCCGCGACCGAGGCTTTCTGCCTTCACCAACTCCGCCCAGACGGCAGGAGTCATTGGTGCCGACATGAGCAACAATTTGCAGTCGGGTGCACCCAGTGCTCTCTATCGCCGCCGACAGGCCCTCCTCCACATCTCTGATGAGACCCCCGGCAAGCAGACAGAGTGAACACTGGCCTTCTTCCCCGACCTTTCCGCTATCTCTCTAAGGGGCTCAATCACCCTCCTAACATTGGAGCTCCCAATCACTATTAAACCTCTCCCCCCGTGTGCCTGCTCGGACCTTGCTGATGGAGCGGCCACATGTCCACTCACAGGCAGAGAGGGCGGTGCCACACGGCCAGCCTCCACATTGACCCTCCGCCTCGTGCGCTGCGAACGCCTCTGAACCCGCCACTCCCCTTGGGGAGAGGGTGGCCCAACCGCGCCCGGTACCCGCGAAGATGTCTCGACAGCAGGGACCGTGGGCGAAGCATGTAACCCATGGGGTGTACCATGCGACGCAGCAGACTCCCCACTGGCGCTACACTCCCAGGCAGCAGCCTGAAGACGGCTGACCGCGGCCATCAACACGTTCAGCTGTTCGCGAACAGTGGCCAGCTCCTCCTGCGTCCGTACACAGCAGTCACACATCCTATCCATCCTAAGAAATCAATTTACTGTAAAGAGTTAATCAACTTTTAACTAGACTGCTAATTCAGCAAAGGCGGCTGATAGCCTACTAAACTGTGATTACTAGACACTTCTTGTTGAAAACAATGAAAATAAGCACTACCCGTCTCTGGACTGTATTCAAAAGAAAAGCTAGCACTACTGGCACTACAGCTGACTAAAGGGACTCTGACTGTATTCAAAACCAACACGGAATCTATGGAACACTATTACTAGTACTCGAAAATTAAAGATTCTTTAAAGCAAAAACACACGGAAGAAGAAGTGACAAGTAAGAAAACACAGTTAATACTTAAATTAACTTAGCTCGCTGCACAGGAGATGTGAAGCAGACGGCAGGTCCTGGCCCCACATTTTCCCCATATGTTGGGGGAGCAAAGCCTGGCTCTGCTGCAGCCTTAATGCTGGAAAAGACGGGCGGCGCAGCCCGTGGCTACAAGCGAACGCGCCTCGTACCTTCGTCGGAGTGAGACCGCCATGATCTCAAGGCACAAGCTCGACATTCCGCTTCGACGAGACGACATGACAGTTCTGCTGTCAGGCGACGCCACGCAAAAATTCCCAAGCGTCGTTTTTCTACGCTGCGAGACCTCATTGCTAGTGCCAGTCAATGTTTTAATAAAAACAAAGCCGTTATATACTCCTGGTTTTACTCCCATACAAGCGGGGGCCTTTGGCTGTATGTGCGAGAGTAAACGGAATCGACGCTCCAGCCTTGACTGCCACTCAGCGAGTCAGTGCGGAGTCTGTTCTCTCTGCTCTCTAATATTTTAGACTACCTTAGGTGAGGTTATCAATACCAGAGTTTTTGTCAGTTGACTTACTCTACAAGGATAAAAAGAAGGCACTTTTCTGAGATTAAAAGGACTGACAAAAACTTGTCCGAGCTAGACAGAATAAAATACTGCAGGTGCAAGGAAACTAGCGGTGTGAGGGAGAGGGATGTTTCTTCTTTTTCTTCTTCTTCTGTCTGACGCTTGGCGCAGTATCGCTAATACGTTGCCAGTCATATTCGGTAAAGATATGGAAGCTGTTTATGAGATCCAGATCCCTCTTGGGAAAGACGGCGGTCAGGTTTCCAATGGCCCAACCGAAAAGGTTTGTGGTGTAGAGGAGGTTTAGAAACGTTACGATCGATGAAAGGTTAGGGGTTATTGTGGTGCACGCATGTCTTGTTGCGCAATGATTTCGCGACCATCTTCAGTAGTTGAGGCGCGGTTGTCTCCCCTGGCTGCGTGTAGACGACCACTTCTGCGTCATGTTCTTGGCTGGACGTAGCAGTGTGGAATTCTTCTCCCGGCATCGGCTGTTCCGCCTCGTCCTCGGGAGGGCGGGCAGGTGGTTCGGTGTCTGTGTTGCTGAAGGGGCTCGATCGGTAAATTGTTTCTGCAGGGCCTCCCCTTTTGGGGAGGGGGCAGACCGTCGCAACTTCCATGGGCGCCCCCCACAACACCCCACGTTGCCCAATGGGTCCAGTGAGTGTCTGTCTCGCACCTCGGAGTTGAACGAGCTGGGGTGCACCTCATCCGGCTAAGCATGGAGGGCAGCCTTGTCTTCCGCCGTGGCGGATTTGAGAGTGGCGACTGCGTTGGCGACAGCGTGTTCGACCTTGCGAGTGCTGTCAGGGGTGCAGCAACACGGCTGTCCATCCACCTCAACACCGGCAGAGGTGCTGATGGTGTGACGCGCGGGCGGGGTATCTGCCGCATCTTGATCCATTGTTACCTTGTCTTGAGAGGTGGCTCTGCGTCGGCGTGTGTGCCGCCCCTTACCGTGGCCACAGCTCTTGAGATAACTGCAGCCGCGGTAGATGGCGGCCTGTGCGCCGCCGCAGTTGACACATGCGGTGGCGACGTACCTCAGCTTCAAAAAATGGCTCTGAGCACTATGGGACTTAACATCTAAGGTCATCAGTCCCCTAGAACTTAGAACTACTTACACCTAACTAACCTAAGTACATCACACACATCTATGACCGAGGCAGGATTCGAAACTGCGACCGTAGCGGTCGCGTGGTTCAAGGCTGAAGCGCCTAGAACCGCTCGGCCACACCGTCCGGGCCCTCAGCTTCGTACAGTCGCGTGTGAGTTGCGGCTTTGCACACTTTAAACACTCGAGTGCGCCAGTGCAATCCGTGGCTAAGTGCCCCAGCTTCTGACTGCGGAAGCCCTGCACAGGCTTCTGCCTCTTCTGCTTGCCGTCCAGCCCGAGCGCTTGGTCCAGGAGGCTGACGATCGCGGCGACTTGTTCTCCTCGTCTTCCCTTTTCATGTCCAAGCATGTTGAAGCAGCGAGCAGCAGCGATGTGACCCACAGCGAGTGAAGCCCGCGGAGTCTGCTCATTGTCGGTGTTTTTTGTGTCCGTCAGTCGGGCTTCGTTACCCTGAGCCGACGGTCCTGTTGCTAGTGCCGACGCTTCGATTGCGGCTGCCGACAATTCGTTTGCGGGCGTCGACACAGGCCCTCGCCATCCCCGACGTCGCTCCAGCTGGTAGTGTTCCTGGCGGCCGTTGTGGAAGAATCTGGTGTCCTCTTGAGGCGTGACTTCTTGATGGAGCTAAGTGATGGTTTCTATGCCTTGCTGAGTTGGAAACCTGTCTGTCGGTTTATGAGACTGTCCGTTACTCGAATTTCAATTGCCTCTTTGAAGGTGCTGTCCCAGTAGAAGCTGGCAGGGGCAAGAATCTTGGTCTCTTCGTATTTCGCGTTGTGTCCAGTTTCGATGCAGTGTTCTGCCAGTGCCGATTTGTTGGGCTGGCCTAGGCGCGTGTAACGTTGGTGTTTTTTGCAGCGGTCTTCGACTGTTGGGATTGTTTGACCGATGTAGGATTTGCCGCAACCACATGAAATATTGTAAATACCCGCTTTCTTGGGGCCAAATCCGTTTTTCACCGTATCTTGGACGGTGGTCGGAAGACCGTGTCAATTTTGTGTTGTTTTAGCAGTCTCCCAATTATTGACGTCATGTTGCCTGTATACCGTAGAGAGGCAAGAACTGTCAGAGCACTTTTTACCCATGTTGAAAACGCCAAGGCCCTCGCCGACTCCTTCGAGAAGCCGTTTGAAGTGGCAGAACCCCAGGATAATGAACATGAAGAGGTAGTCCGTCGTCAACTGGCTATCTTCCACTTTGGGCCCCCGAAGACGTGGCAGAAGTAATTAGGTCCCTCCCTACAAAAAAGGCGCCAGGACATAACAGTGTAGCCAACCAGCTACTTAAAAACCTACCGCTGTCGGCTATCGAACACCTTGAGAACGTCTTCAGCGAGAGTACTGGTACCTGCGAGTTCCCAGAATACTGTAAAGACGTCGAAGTTGTCGCGATACACAAACCGGGGACAGGCACTTTATTCCCGCAGGATTACCGGCCCATAAGCCTCTTGCCAACTCTCATAAAGATCTCTGAGAGCCTCCTGCTAATACCCATACGAGAATACGAGATCACATCACCAACGAGCGAATTCTGTCGGATTTCCAATTCGGATTCCGACAGAAGCACTCCACCCCGCAACAGATCTTGAGACTGGTTGAACCAGCCACAAAGGGCTTCAGCCACAGAGGCTATTTCGAGATAGTGCTACGTGGTGTAGCCAAAGCCTTCGACTCAGTGTTGCACAAAGGGCTTTCATACAAGTTATACACACAGGGGGAGTATATTCAGGTTAATCCAAAGCTATCTCACGAACAGAACTTTCTCTGTCAAGGTAGAAACAGCCACCTCCACCAAATGACGTATTCGCGCTGAGGTGCAACAGGGATTGGTCCTGGGGCCCGTCTTGTACAGTCTGTACAATGCGGACAACCCCACAGCCCCCTTAGTGCACACCGCACAGTATATTGACGACACAGCCTTTTACACTCACAATGCGAATAAGGACCTGGTCATTCGTAGGCTACAAAGGTTTTAAATAACATAGAAACCTGGGCCCGTCCCTGGTACACCGCCATCAACCCTGAAAAGACAGGCTATGCTGATCACCTGGAAGCTCTGGAGAAGCGGACTCCCTCAACCCCCCCCCCCACCTCCCTTCACCTTCACCTTCACCTACACCTACACCCACATGGATCCCGACTCCCCTGTCACAGATCCGCCAAGTAGCTCAGCGTAATCTTGGACTCACGACTAACGTGGAAGCCCCACATAGACGAGGTCCATAGGAAGGTCTGCGCCAAAATGTCCATCCTATACCCAATCCTCGACATAACAAGCCATGTCTCCTGTTCGATAGGGGTGAATGACTACCAGTCTCTCATACGTCCAATAACGCATCTACCCTATGGGTTTCCAACAGGCGATTTGCACGCCACTGCTGGAATCCCACTCCTCAAAGAAAGATTCCAGGATCTACCAAGGGCTTTCTATGAGACCTCTTCCAGATCTGGAAATAACCTCATTCACTCCCTAGGTCGGTATGACACGTCCCGCGATAAGTATAAACACCCTTTGACGTTCTTCGACGGCTAAGTCGAAGAGAAAAATCCCAAAATCTCTTATGTCAATCCTTAATCCATAAGATACCCAACATCTCGCCTACCTAAGATAATCACACACACACACACAAAAGCATACAATACGGAGTAAGAGCCAACAGGCTACAAACTCCTCCATACACTTCCCCAAGGAGGGGAACGTAAAAGGTGAGAGAGAGCAAACTCCACTGCTCGACTCGCTGCCGCTCACTTCGTCGTTGTCGTTGTCGCTGTCTCTGTCGCCACTGGTGTATGTCGCAGACATGGCTGGACGAGGCAAGGGAGGCGAATCCAAGGGGAAATCAAGATCCCGCCATCTCGCCGTCCTATTGCAGCACTGGCCGATGAAGTAGGAAGTGGAAAGAAGAACGAGAAGAAGACGCGGCAGTGCTACAAGCGCCAAAAACTTGGCCATATAGCAAAGTCCTGTGGCAACAAGGTCGCGTGCATGAAGTGAAGTGTGCAAAGGCACACAATACACGCGACTCCAGTAAGCCGCGAGATGCTACTCCGAAGTGCGTCAACTGTGGTGGCGCACATGCTGAAAATCATCATCGCTGCAGCTATATCAAGAATTGGAGCAAGCAGAAGCAGAACAAGAAGACTGAGGGTGCTAAACTTGAAGAGGTGGCCCAACAAGACAAGGGGGCCGCCTCGACCCCGTATCCAAGATGCGGAAGCGAACCGCGCCGCCGCGAAGACGACGACTGCGACAGTTCACGTGAAACCTTATGTAAAGCCACTGGCCATGCCGTCACAACGCTTAAATACACCATGGCGGAGGAGTGGGTGGCCCTGAGAATGGAACCGGTAGAGGCTCCTCGTCAGGCGTGGTGACCCGCAAAGAAGAGGTGCCAACCACCAAGAATATCTTGTAGGACAAAGTGGCAATTATATCAAAACGTTAGAAACAGTCAAAATCTAAATGTAGCAGCCCATTCCAAACAGTATTGTAAGGTGCTTAAAAATGTTATTAGGAAGGCAAAAAGTATGTGGTATGCAGATAGAATAGCTATGTCTCAGGATAAAATTAAAACCATATGTTCAGGAAGTGGCTGGTCTGCAGAGACAGGTAGAGGATATAGAATCAGTGCGTAGTGGAAATGTCCGTGTTACTGACAAGTCGCATATATGTACAGTATTTAATAATCACTTTCTCAATACAGCAGGTGAACTAAATAGAAACCTAGTCCCAACAGGGAATCATATAGCGCTCGTAGAAAAAAGTGGTCCGAGAATGTTACCTGAAATGCTCCTCCATGATACTGACAAGAGGGAAATTGAATTAATAATTAAATCACTAAAGACCAAGAACTCTCATGGATATGACGGGGTATCTAGCAGAATACTGAAGTATTGTTCTATGTATGTTAGCCCAGTACTTAGCCATATCTGTAACTTTTCCTTTAGGAGTGGTCGGTTTCCAGACCGATTAAAGTACCCGGTAGTGAAGTCACTTTATGAAAAAAGAGACAGGGATAATGTTGACAATTTTAGACCTATTTCTATGCCATCAGTGTTTGCTAAAGTTATAGAGAAGGTTGTATATGCAAGGTTACTGGAGCATTGAAATTCACATAATTTGCTGTCAGATGTACAGTAGTTTGGTTTTAGAAATGGTTTAACAACTGAAAATGCTATATTCTCTTTTCCCTGTGAGGTTTTGGACGGATTAAATAAAAGGTTGCGAACGCTAGGTGTTTTCTTTGATTTAACGAAGGCTTTTGACTGTGTTAACCACAAAATATTACTGCAGAAGTTGGACCATTATGGAGTAAGGGGAGTAGCTTACAATTGGTTCGCCTCCTACTTTAAGAACAGAAAGCAGAAGGTAATTTTCCGCAATATTGAGTGTGGTAGTAATGTTCAATCCCAATGGGGCACTATTAAGTGGGGCGTTCCCCATGGGTCGGCGCTGGGGCCACTGCTGTTTCTTATTTATATAAATGATATGCCTTCTAGTATTACATGTGATTCAAAAATATTTCTGTTTGCTGATGACACCAGCTTGGTATTGAAGGATCTTGTGTGTAATATTGAAACCGTATCAAATAACGTAGTTCATGAAATAAGTTCGTGGCTTGTGGAAAATAATTTGATGCTAAATCACAGTAAGACTCAGTTTTTACAATTGAACAAGCACCGATATTTTGATCAGACAGAATGGGCTTATTATAAGCGAGACGGAACACTTAAAGTTCCTAGGCGTTCAGATAGATGCTAAGCTGTTGTGGAAAGCCCATGTTCAGGATCTTGTTCGGAAACTAAATGCTGCTTTATTTACCATTAGAACAGTATATGAAGTAAGTGACAGTTCAACACGAAAAGTAGTCTACTTCCCAAATTTTCATACGATTATGTCGTATGGTATTATTTTTTGTGGTAATTCTTCTGATTCAAAAAGGTTATTTTTGGCTCGAAAACGGGCAGTTAGAGCTATATGTGGTGTAAGTTCGAGAACCTCTTGTCGATCCCTGTTCAATATTCTGGGAATTCTGACATTGCCCTCACAGTATACATTTTCTTTGATGTCGTTTGTTGTGGGCAATGTTAGCTTATTCCCAAGAGTTAGCGGCTTGCACTCAGTTAATAATAGACAGAAATCAAATCAGCATGTGGAATGCACTTCCTTGACTCTTTTGCAGAAAGGAGTGCAGTATTCTGCTGCATCCATTTTTAATAAGCCACCACAAGAACTCAAAAATCTTAGCAGTAGCCCAAAACACTTTTAAGTTTAAACTGAAGAGTTTCCTCATGGCTCACTCCTATTCTGTCGAGGAGCTCCTGGAAGAGCTGAAAAATTAAGCAAATTCCAGTGTTACATTGTTGATTTTCTTTATTTAAACTTACGACTTGTCGCCTGAATATGTTTCTTATATTTCATGTTATCTGTTTCTACTATCGTGTTATAATTTCATGTATTGACTCGTTCCATGACCATGGAGACTTCTCCTTAATTCGGTCCCACGGAACAATAAATAAATAAAACCATCAGAAAGGGAAACCCAGACAACCGCCTCCCTGGCCGATGCGTAAATGCAGCTTGCTGGAGAGGTGGTCGAGGTGACTGAGGCGGCGGCACAGCAGGCTGAAGAAGAGGGCGAAGAAGCAGCACAAGTCGCTGCTATCGTTACTATGGTGTGAAAACGTTGCTGCCAATCGCGACCACATGCGGCTGCCAGACAACACGCAAGCTGCGACGATGGTGATGGACATATTAGCGGAGTCACTGCGAGGTGGTACGTATCCTTACCTCAACTTCCCGATGCTCCCAAACCATACGAATTCCGTTGGGCAGCCGCAAACCTGCACAACATAGTTTCCATGAAAGACCTAGCCCTGGTCAGTTCTCATCCCATCTTCACGCCCCACCACTGGCAACGCACCATAGATGTGGTGCCAAGAGGGAGGACTAAGTAGAAAAACCGCTAGTCCCAGTAGAACATACTAGTTATTCAATCCTGCCTTGCTCAGGCAAGTTCAATCTTTTCCCTTTTTGCATCGCGGGTACAATTTAAAAAAAACCTTAAAACCTTATGGGTAGCTTTTTAGCATTACTCTTGGAATCTTGATCTCGCATTCACCTTCTGGTGTTTCTAAATTTCAGTTGCGCCTAAACGTCCTTATACAAGTGAGAAATTTCGACGCTGCGCTTGCTGACATCCTAAGCAGCTGGGTTAATGCACTATGTTTGAAGAATACTATTTCACGACATGAATTCTGCTGAAAACAATTGTGATTTTATCGAATGATAAATTAAAAAATGTCTAGTTCAGAAACCATTAATAATTTGGCTACTATTTAAGTGTTTCCATGAACTTTAATTCCGAGCCTCACGCATTGTTTAGCCACTACGTTCCTGCAGGAACTGCGATAGCAGCTAATGATGTTTGCTTGTGAAAGACATAGTTTAAGAATGTATGCCGGCACGAAGTGTGATGGATGATGTACCTTTTCCAGGATTGTAATTCAGTGTCAGATCCGTCGTAGGTTGGGGGAGCTATACTTGACAAATGAGGACACTCCTCGACGCCAATCAGCTGGAGCTACATAGAGAGAAAGATATCTAAAGTGATTCCTGATATAGTTTATTTGTGAAAGAGCAAACAGGAGAACAGTCCATAACAGGGAAGTTTGGATTTGAACACAATAAGAAGAAAGTAATTACGTCTACAAACTTGTATTAGGAATTAATGTTTATCACACTGCCACCTAGCAGAATTTCCAGCAATAATTTCTAGTTTTCCATAAATATTAATAACAGTCAGGTACACAGATATTGAGCTTTGCCGTTGGTGTGATAGATTCTCGATCTACCAGCGTGCCACAATATAAATTTAGTCTGATCACATCCTCGTCCAACGACCCTGCTTTATACTGCCATATAAAGCCATCCGTGGTTCGAAGAAAGCGGAGGCACCGAGAAATTATTATAGTGTCTCAAGAAAACTGGAAAAGATAAAATAATAGCATCTTGCAAGGATGGTCTGGGGATGAAGGCAGTTTCCGAAAACCGGAACAGCGATACAATTTTTCCGCGTGAGACCTTAATGTGCAAAACAACTGAAAATATGAATAACAAGGAAAAATATGCATTTGAATGAGAGGACCGGATCGGCTTCAGAACTTAATATAGGACAGTAGATAGTTATGCATCAAGAACAAAATAATAGAACGGAGAAACGGCTATGAATTACCACCATCTTGAGAAAGATTTTGTCCTAGTTTCAAGTCTGTTTACTCAAGCTACGATAATATACAGAATATTATTCACAATAATACTAAAAGTTATAGTAGACTTCATCAGGATAGCGTAAAGCTCAATACCGAAAAAGTCAGACAGAGGTATTACACATTACAAAAAACTATTTTAGCAATCTTAGAGGAAGTTTGGAAAACCTTTAACAGCGAAAACGAAAAAGGAATACGAACTGATGTAAAATATTAGAATCAACTTCAGGATGCTGCCAGTATAGAACTCCCCCCCCCCCCCAAACAATAAATAGAAATAATTTGAAACGAGGCCTGAAATGAATGTAGCCTGACAAATGGGGGAGAGCCGTGTGAATTTCTTTGCTGGATTTTACGAGATGCATGAAGAGGAAGAAGACTAAATAATGCCAATTGTGTAGATGATCCCGGAAAACATGGAGAAGGAACATAGATGCACGCAGCTGAAGGCCATAATACACGGAAAACTTTAGTCGATTATTCAGCAGCGGATGTCTTCTCCAAAATAGAAGCCTTTTGACTCAAGTATAACACTATTTAGCTTGGTGAATTAAGGGGTACGGCAATGTGAACAGTTATAAATTTACGTTTCACTTTTCCCATCGCCATCCTTAATGCCTTATTAGGTCCATATTGCAGTTTGTAGAGGTGGTACACTGAGATCTGAAGCACAGAAGACAGACATCAAACGAGATTTAATTAAAGTAGTTGGGCACTTTCTTTCAGTTATAAGAGACTCTCCGACTTGCTAGTCTTTTGTTCTCTAAGTAATAAAACGCCTGAAGCTCTCCTTCTGATCATCCAATATAAAGTTTCCGCTGGAACAATCACGGATTCTCTTGTTTCCTTTTGCCCCCCCCCCCCCCCCCCATTTCCCCGCTCGAATTATAATATTACGACTACGATAGTTATTATTAAAATAGTTACAAGTCACAGATTTTAGTGCTCCCCATATTTTATTCGTACTGATACACAGAATAGTATTTAAACGTCTTCCGCAGTGGCATTCCCAGGCCGCTGGCATTTTTATCTCTGTAAACTGCTGCCGTCTTCCTCAGTCCGAATAATAGTTTGCAGCACATCTGCAAGCTAGTCTGTCTCTTGTAAGTCGCTGCATCTCTGCGTAAGTAGAACAGTCTTTATATCCCACACTTCCATAATTATTAAATTAACAATTCCTTGACATCCGAGGATATATCGTACCAGCAGATCTTTTGTTTTAATCAACTTCTTTTCGTTCTCCCTGATTCTATTCAGTGAAATGAAATAAAATGATCTTAGGGCATCATTGGCCGGGAGACTTCATCTGGATTGGTTCAGCTGCCAGATCCAAGTCAATTTTTGATGCCTCTTCGGCAGCCTGAAGCGTCGATCTTGATAAAATCGTGATGCAGACAAAGCAACAACCAGTCCCCGTACGAATAAACTCTCCAACCCGGCCAGGAATTGAACCCGGGCCCCCACATGACAGTGATTCGCGTTGACATCTCAGTAACTAAAGCGGAAGTTCCATGCAGTAACTATTAATTATCCCATTTACCCACACAATATTTTGATAACTTACGTCACACTAGATTTAAAAGATTCTACTCTCGTCTAGCCTACACTGTTTGTCATCCACGATTCGCCTCCATATTTTAGCGTCTGGTCTTAAATACTTTCAGAAAAAGCTTTCTAATACTTTATCATTTCGGTCTATATGGTGGTACTTGCTTCGGCATATTGAAGAGTAATGTTATTTCAGACTTAAGTTTTGTGGTTTAGATTTCAGTGCCCGGGTAATATTTTTCAGTTTTCAATTTGAATTGATTCAAAATTAGTGTGTCTAAATACGCGAAAATTCGAAACATGTAACGCTGATCAGCACAATTAGAAAATGCTTCAGTGCCCAGAGAAGTTGCCAAATGCTGCACCTGGTGTACTCACCGTGATAAACGAGGGTATAGTATGACATGAATTTGAGAGGAGTTATTACATGTACAACATCCTTTTATAGAGGGTGTCCATGAAATCTCATTATCGTTTCAAAAACTCTTACTTAGAAACTATTTGACAGAGAATCGTATAGCAGCTCTGAAGACTTTTTTCCTTCGTTCTTTGTTGCAGATATGATTTTGAGTGCTTCAAAACGGTCAGAAACCAGGAGAAGGGGTAAAGTTTCATCTGGTATGCAGCGTCCAAATCTGTGCACCTGTACGGTGGAATTATTGACGGCAGTACGGGAGGGCACCATCGGTAAAAACAAGCATAATGAGGTGGTCCAAAAACCTTGAAGATACAGATATTGTCAAAGGACTTCTCCAAAGTGGACGTCCTCCCTCTGTGTCTCAAGAACGTGTTGACAGAGCGCAAACTGCATTTCAGCACAGTCACCAGAAGTCAATTAGCAGAGCATCCCGCTAACTGCAAGACAGAAAATTATGTAGAATGAAGGCTTTCACCATAGGATGACATAGCTGCTGGTAAATCTTTCGGGATGTGAAGTTGTGGACCAAGAAACTCTTCTGGACGAAACGTCAGGAACAGAAGAGTTTCTTGGACCACAAGCTCACATCACGAAAGATTTACCAGCAGCTAGCAAATTATATGTTCATAAAGTGCTTGATACGCGGTTACACCATTTTTGCGTACAAAGTGTAAATGGTCCAAGTATTACAGCCAAACAAACGCCTTTTCACTCGTCGTCTTCGAGAACGTGTAACACCGAAAATGCGGGATGCATGGCACCTGCTACCGATATATAATTTTTTTAAATTTTAGGCAAATAATAGTAATTTAAATGCTTTCTTTTAATAAGTTAGGACAGTGCTTCTTTGTATGTGTACATTTAGGTAGAAGTCTGTTGACGTTTTATTGTATTTGTCTGTGTTCTAATGTGAAACTTAAAAGCTCTGGGAAAAAGCCAAAGGAATTATTTGCATCAACTAGCAACGATAATAGCAGTGCTTGGGCGTTGTAAAATCTTTGGGTAGGGGGTAGTTGCGCAGAGCGGAAGGAGAGGGAGAGGGAGAGACGGGTTCCAGCGCTTGTGGTGTGCGTAAGTGTAGTGTTAACGCTCTCGCAGGGGAGAGCACCATTTCGGCGGCATCACGTACGCGCGCCGGCCAGATGAGTAGTAGCAGGAGGAAGGTCAGTGGACGGGCGGAAGAGGCTGTATTAATTACGATTGCTCGTTCCTGTAATTAGCCGTGGCCTCGCAAGATGCTACCGTCTTCAACAACAGCAGCAGTTCCAGCAACACAGATTCGTCGTCGGCTCAGTTTCGTCGCACGCATAGCACTGCAGTAAGACTGTTCATTGGTAGAAAGTATTAACGGCTAACCCAACAGCACAACTTAATGTGATTTGATTAATGGACTTTCTTTAAATAATAAGCAGTTAAATTCAGGGCGATTGTGTCCTCATTGCCCCCAGACATTGTTACCAGGCAAGGTCCTTGTTCCCTTGTTCCCGTTTTTCCTTGTATGCTAACCGAAGTTTGAGAATCTATCACTGGAAAACATCCACATCTAAAGAAAATGTCCAAATGAAGAGTGCAAAAGTTTTATTTATTTTACATACAGCTTGGAGCACATGGCTGTTTGGTTTGGTACGTATTCTAGTATTCTGTTCAAGACAGTAAAGAAAAAGGCTCAGTTGTTCAGACAATAATATGAAATCCGATTTGAAAATTAAGTAACTGCAAAGTAAAAAGTGCTTGCCTTTCTCTAAATTTCTTTGATGACGTTATGTTGAGGTCTCTGAAAGTCATTGTTCACGTAACGTAGTTCAATACTAACATACAGTTTAAGTGGATATTTTCAAATCATTATTCGATTGCCTTTTTCAAAATTAATGACAAACTTAACGTAAAAGTCACTTCTCAGTTTTCTTTATCATTACATACTCACTTAAAATTAGTGTCAAAAAAATGGTTCAAATGGCTCTGAGCACAATGGGACTTAACATCTTAGGTCATCAGTCCCCTAGAACTTAGAACTAACTAACCTAAGGACATCACACACATCCATGCCCGAGGCAGGATTCGAACCTGCGACCGTAGGGGTCGCGCGGTTCCAGACAGAAGCGCCTAGAACCGCTCGGTCACACCGGCCGGCTAAATTAGTGTCAAAAAACCTCACAACCATCAGTTGCCACGTCAGTGCTTAATAATGTTTTTCTTTCCCATCATCTTGTACAGGATTTTGGATGTAAATCGCCCTAGTGGGCTGGCGATCGTAATTATATCCTTTTCGTTCATTAGTGTAACATTTGGATTCATGATCAGTGGTACCCCTTTTCTGTCCTGTGTTGTTCGTGAGTGAATGCACAAAATAACTTTCATTTCTCCAAATTGCAGCCCTGTTCGGATTAATCACTTTTTTATTTTTAGTAGACTTTTCTATCAGAAAGATCGGTTGTACACTTTCCCCCTACTTATCGGTATCACTTCTTCGGGAAAGATAGCCTTATCCAATTAGAAAAATTTCATTACGTATACACTCGATCCACGGTCATATTTTATATCGTAAGCAGGATAGGCCGATCAGTAAGGGGACGTTACAAACGGAGTCCGCTGCCTCGAGAAAGGGCAACAAGGGCCAGTCAAACAGTTACCAGAGATAAGTAACTGCGACCACAAAAGCTTGTAACCTCCATAAGACGCCTGGACAGCGGTAGGCGCGTTACATTCCATTCTGACACCCTTTGAGAGAGGACGTCTGGACGAGTTTGTAGCAGCGAATAACAAGTTTTTATTGAGAAAAAGAAATATTCGATTTGAAACGCAAATAAAGCATCAAATAAGAAAAGTTTCGTCAGACGTCGTTGTCCCTAGCAACTAAGGCAATAACTTTGATTTGCAGCAGCTTATAAACTGTTGTTTCCGCTGCACACGAACAAATTCTACAAAAAGTAAATATGTTGAAGGGGCTGCTCAATCCCTCGACAGTCTCTCCATTAAAGAAACAAATAAGCCCACGCGTGGGAACTGCAACATGCGAGTTTTCTGTAAGCTGCTAATTCGGCCACTCGGCACAGGTCAACGCATCTACAGTCAACTACATGTGCGTCGGCCGCAGTCGCAGACGACTAATCGCTGGTGACGCGGTCCGCCTTGTTAGGTGAATCTACTTCTCGCCGACGTCTGCTGCTCTTCATCTTCTAACAGCTGTACTTGAGACGTTCTGTTTTTGAGGTAATTGTGGTGTGCGGGTGCTAGTGGTATCATAGTAGTTCTGAGTGACTAAAGTTTCCTTTCGTTGGGTGTACACGGAGTCTTTGTAGTGCTGCAGAAATATACGTTAAATTGGAATTTTGTGACTCCGATTTTCTTAGTGCATGCGAATAGGTACCGGAGGCATGGCAACAAATATCCCTGAGTGGTTAAGGGATTTGAATAAGAATATAACTGATTTAGTGAACGAAATGCCAAGTATCAAAACTGAAACACCTTGTATTACTAACTACAGAGCCGAATTATCTTCGAGGGTAAAAACAAGTTCAGAGGTACACATTAAGGAATCTCAGCAAGAGAAACAAGAAATAAATGCTAAATTTACAGATTTGCAAATTGTAATAAAGACGTTGACTGGAGAGTTACAGGCCGAGGTACATAAACAATGCGATCTAGTAAAGTAGGTCGATTGGCAATTTCGTGAAGTAAATAATGACATAAAGAAAAAGCAAGAATTTATTGAAGAGTAACTTACAACAGTAAAACAACAAATCTAAGACACACCATCGAGACTGACTGAACTAGAACAAACCAAAGACATGGATATAACGACTGTTCCCAGTTCCACGTTTGCTAGTTTGGAGGGTCGAGTAACTGACTTACTATAGCTGAAGATACGAAAGAAAATCGAATGAACTATCAGTACACCACACTATGCAGCGCACTCAGTTAAGCCCGGGGACGAATTACAGGAAATCTGGGACGAGCTCACGAAAACGAAAGAGGAGATTGACAAACTACAACTAATGGGCAGTAGCGTACTTTCAAGTAAGATAATTGATGAGTTGCAACAAGGATTTGAGAAGCTAGACGGAGAAGTAAACCTGGCGTATTTTTCAGGGAATTTTCTATGTCATTGGCTAAATGCTGGAACAATTCAAGAAGAATCGCCCGTATTGTGTTACGCATTCTACGCTCTATGGTTGCGATTTATTTACTGGTAAGCAGAGAATTGCTGAACGGATTGATAGGAAATAAAGGCCTGAGGCATCTCTGTTCCCCAAATTCTAGCGGTGAATATGTTATGTCATACTGAGCGCACTGGAGATCGGTAAAAGTGCCGTGTGTCTCATGTTGCCAGTCAGAGGGCTAAAAGTTGAATAGCGGTTGCGAAACCATTACAGTTCTTTGTCTTTGCTTACCTGAGGACTGATATCTGTTTACTGCTGAAGGAGAAGAATAGTACTGAAATTAATGCCTGCCCTTCCGTAATGTATACAAATTTATTTGTTCTGCTGCAGCAGCAAATTTTTATGTTAAATAGGACAAATGTGGACAGAGAGTGTGTGTTTGATTTCAGTACTTAATTAACACTTTCCACCTGATAAAGCGTTATATGATTGGGATTTAATACTGAATGAGTAAAATTAAAAGTGTTGTCGATGTTCTGTCAGCTGATGCTGAATACTATTAGTGATTATGCAATATCTGGTCTGGTACAACCAAAAGTAAGCGTCTGTTAAATTTATTCTTGCGAATGCTTTCAGAATGATTGCTCAATACATCTGATATACACCGCGATTAGGAGTCAACAGAAGTTTTACGATCTGTCGGCTTCTAGTTACTTGATCACGAAGCAATTAAAATAAGAATAAGGTAAATTACTTAACCATAATTAGCTAATCCCTCAACCTTTGCAAATCAACTCTGTGAATAAGATTCATTAAGAAGGTATGTGATATCGAAAATATTGACAAGGCAAAATAAATATGACATCGAAGTTTGAATATTTACAAACCAAAATAAAATCCTGCCACTGTACACCAGATGCAGGGACAAAAGATTCTCTGGATTTTTACCGATGTCACATAAAACAAGAGGAGGGATAGGCACACCCAAAGAACGAATGTCTCGTAGCTAATGACCTGGAAAAATCCAAGCTATACCCTAGGGAAGATGTTGTTGTTGTGGTCTTCAGTCCTGAGACTGGTTTGATGCAGCTCTCCATGCAACCCTATCCTGTGCAAGCTTCTTCATCTCCCAGTACTTACTGCAACCCACATCCTTCTGAATCTGCTTAGTGTATTCATCTCTTAGTCTCCCTCTACGATTTTTACCCTCCACGCTGCCCTCCAATGCAAAATTTGTGAACCCTTGATGCCTCAGAACATGTCCTACTAACTGGTCCCTTCTTTTTGTCAAGTTGTGCCACATACTCCTCTTCTCCCCAATTCTATTGAATACCTCATTAGTTATGTGATCTACCCATCTAATCTCTAGTGAAGATGATGTATCAATATTCGAGCCCACAGTATCTTAGCACTCTTGAACGGCTGTAGTGGATGTGCAAGTTCAAGTTGAGAATTGAGTCCTAGATGTCAAAAGGAATGGGTTTCATAATACAGGAAGTAGATAGGCACTTCATACCGCATGGGATAATGACCCTCTATGTCTTGGACCACACAGATGACTCACACAGCAAGGGGAGTGAGGGAACGAATGAGGAGGTACTATCGCGGCAGAGAATTGTAAGTATGCGGGGAGTGCGTTTCTGCTGTAATTGGTGTACTTGACAGTTCTTATAAGGATAGTACACCACTGGATTTTTTCTTTTTTGCTTACTTCAAGCTAGCAAAGCTAACTAACTCACTGGTATTCTATTCTCTTGATGAAGTTAAAATGAAAAGGGAGACAGATGTATTAGCTTCGTTATCAAATCGTGGCATAAAGAGCATAAGTATGTTGGTAGCAGTAAATGCTACAGATGTTCGCCAGTGCACTTCAACATGTAACTGCTCTTAGCTGAGAATGAGGGCAATAATGAATCCGGTGACACATACTTAACTATACCCCAAGAATAGCCTGGAGACAAATCTATCTTAGTAACGAAGAATTACCACGTTTTACTTTATGCATTGTGGAGAATATGTGTGTCTCAGTTGGTATTAATGGCTTGTGTCTGTAAAATTTTTATTAAGTTTATGGAATATAAGAAGTACCAGGTTGGGTTCCTAAGAAATTTTCTCACAGGAGGTTAGTTTTAATTTAGAATAAGTTTCCTATGCATTTTCTTATATAAATTGTCGGATAAAATGAACATAGCAGTGAGAGAACAACTGAAGAATAGACTTACCAGTTTCTTGAGTGAAACGGCTGGAAATACGCAGATAGACAAGACGTCCAAAACGTTATGACTAAGAGGAAGTTCTGAATAACAGAACAGTTCTTTTGGGTGGTTAGTCCTTTCCGCACGGTATGCTAACTTTACAGTTCCATCAACAAAATGAAGGTGGTTCTGGTGTGTTCCAGTCACAGGTATTCCTTATTCTTGTTCCCAATTGGAGGCGAGCCGAAGATATATCTAGTGCTTCTCAAAGTAAGTTGCTATGGAATTCCGTTGTATGGCCTCCACTTTAATTATGAACTTTTGGCCATCTGTATAAAACATAGCAGGAGCCGAATCTACGATGCGTAGCAAAGTATTTTGAATAAAAGCCTTATTTCTCATAAGCTATCGGTACTGATTGTGTTGAAACTGAGACGACAAATTTTTGAAATTCACGTTCCCAGGAAGAGCGTTCATTCACACCCATTGCCTCTTTCATAGATTACTTTACGACTTGCATATGGACACTGTGCTGCATTCGTTCCTAAGGCCAGTCTGTCTCACGTTTGATTAAAATCCCATACTTCCTGTTTGCTGTTGTAATAAATACAAAAAAAATTTACACGTTGTGGAGAAGGGGCGGATATAGCTGTAGTTCAGTATTTTCATTTTCATTTCCTCCTAAGTAGGGTAATGAGTCTTGTTCCAGTTGTTGAAATCTACTTCCTCCACAGTGATTCTGTGAAGATATTTTCATGTTCGTTTTGTATTATTTTTAGTATAACTTAAAACATTCTTCAGGTGTTTCGGAAATATTTGTTTTAGAACAGAGAAAGCCTTACACCCTGCATATCCAACACGATTTTAAATAAAAATTATCCGGGAGAGAGAGCTGTCAGGATTTTCGAGTGTTTAGTAAAGGATGTTGATTGTGAAAGTGTACGTACGTGTGTGTGTGTGTGTGTGTGTGTGTATGTTTTCATACGTTGTGCTGTGTGGAGAGCTTACGTGTATCATTTTAAAATATGATTTGGTTGCATGATTCAGACGGTGTAGCACAAATCTTACCCTTGAGCTCACGCACCAATTAGAGTAAACATTTACGTCTGTAAACACGCGTTCCTTCCGCGATGTGCCACAGTTATCTCGACGCTCGTCGTGACCTGCCTCCATATACGCATTCTCATCGTATAGTCGTCAAATCCACTTGCGCACTGCCTTCTCGGTTTTCTTTAATATGTCGGAAGTTTTATAAATGTTTCTCGTTACGCCAGTAATGAGGCTTGCACGCTCAAGAACTCTGCATTGACTATTACTGTCCGCACTTCCGTATAAGCCTTAGTATATTATGTACCGAACAAAAAATGACAACGAAATCGCCTTTCACATACCGTTTGAGACATCTACATCTACATCCATACTCCGCAAGCCACCTAACGGTGTGTGGCGGAGGGTACCTTGAGTACCTCTATCGGGCCTCCCTTCTCCTGCTTTCAGTTTTGTTCTGCATTAGTAAACTAATTTCACTCAGTTCTGTAATTATATTTCTTCTTTTCCACTTCGAAGTGAATCATACTGTGGTGTAGCCAGCTCATGGCGAAGAATTGCCGCGCGAAGTGGCTGCGCGGTTTGAGGCGTCATTTGACGGATTGCGCGGCCCCTCCCGCCGGACATTCGAGGCGCGCGCGTGTGTGTGTGTGTGTGTGTGTGTGTGTGTGTGTGTGTGTGTTATTAGCATAAGTTAATTTAAGCGGTGTGTAAATCTAGGGACCGATGACATCAGCAGTTTGGTCCCTTAGGAATTCACACATTTGGATATTTTTTTGGACGAGAAATAAACTATTCTCTGTTTGGCTCTACATTTTAGTTCAGTTCTGTGCGTTTTGTGTATGTAATATAACAAGCAAAAAGAAATTAACAAATGAAAATTTAGCTTTGTAGTGTATTTATACAGGGTGTTCGGAAATTACCTTTACAAATTCCTAGTAGTTGTAAGGGGGAGTGAGTACATAATATTTTGATTGGGAACCTATGCTGGGTAACACACTGTTTTCATTCTACGATGATTTCAGTTGAGATGTTTAGCTCCACCATTACTGCTTGGGAAATTGGATTAGGTAAGAATCCGGAAGGAAAGATAACGAATCGTCCATTAATCATTTAGGCACATTTGTTTATATTAACACTTAAACATAATCGTTTTACATTTTTCCAAAGTCCTCAGCTCATGCTCTTGGGGTAGCGTTCTCGCTTCCAGCACACGGGTTGCCGAGTTCGATTCCCGGCAGGGTCAAGAATTTTTCCTGTCTCGAGATGACTGGGTGTTGTGTCGTCTTAATCACCATCATCATTCATCCCCATTACGGCCGGAGCAAGGCAATGGCAAACCACCTCCACTCGGACTGATGCATTACAACAGCGACTCGATGTTGGTACAGACGTTGTTCCTGTACCTACGAAGCATGTTCTGGCGTCTCTTCAGTTACAAGTGCAGCGGCGAGAACTCGTGACGCCAGACCTCCCCCTGTCTGTACAGGAGTCACGTAAATGAAACATTAGATACGATCCCACAAGAACCAGTCTACTACCCTATTGCATACCAGCACAAGCGACTCAGACTTTTATTTTCCTCAGCACACGTAGGCGCGCCACAAATCTGAACTGAACCCGTCGTAGAACGGAAACGGTACGTTTCCGGACATGGGTGCCTGTTCAGAATATTTTACACTCACTCCCCGCTACAAGTACTAGAAATTTGTAAAGGGAATATCCGAACAACCTATGTGTACACTTTACAAAGTTAAATTTCCATTAATTATATTATATTTGAGTAAGTTTGCAACGGGAATGTCCGAACACGCTGTGTATTTTATCATGACTCAATAACCATAAAAATTCAAATCCCGAATATAAGCAACATCTACAATGGAAATTCTTAAAGTAACGATCAGCCCTACAGAATAAAATGAATAAATCTCAGAATCATGGCAAATGTAGCAACATTTCCCACATAGGACAAAACAAGATTAATGTTCATAAAAGAATGTGTTAAGATCACAGCCCACAGTTCTGGGAAAACTGCGTCTATATCTCGTAGTCACAGGTTTCTTTAATATGTCCAGTTACTAGCGACAAGACAGTCCTTTCAATTACGCCCGAAATCGTATGATATCCGAGACGTCGCATTTTTGCCACCTCTTCTTGGTTCGTATTGTTCCTGTTTCAATAACATTTGAATGGGGAATGTGTCGCACTTTATATGACTTCTGAACAAACAACTTCTTCCATTTATTCCTCAGTTTACTGGAAAGGTAGTAGGCTCGCAGTAAGGCTTTTCGATCCACAGAGAAACTCTTCAGCCTTTACGGATTCTTCTCTGTATTTCTAATTACCATGTCAACAGTGTCACCCTTTCTCAGTGACTGTGAAGGCTGAAATCTTACTGTCCCTCTAATAATGCCATTCGTTTCCTTACGAATTAACTCTAACCACACACAATCATGTCGGCCGATGTGAACTGTTATTTAACACTTTCTGGATAGCAACAAGCATCAGTCCCACGTCGCTGCATTGGTGGCAATACAGACGACACATATTGTCCTCAATTATCATACCAATCGTTCAAAAAGTTAGAAAGTGGTTTCATATAACGACTAGTAGATTTTTTTTTTCCATACTTCGCATGTCTAACGAATCTTTGACGTAAAAGTTCTTCACGGTCATTATAACGACAGGACAAGCGCTTTATTTACATCCATATATATCACACGATGTAACATTATTTCCTGCTGGGTTCTCCCTAGGTATATAAAAATCAAAATATTGTTTCTCAGTGATAGTCCTTTTACTGGCCGTACACTCATACTATCGACAGTAGGACTGTCATTCCGTGGAGTCATCTTGTAATACTGTTTAACCAAATTACCGATTATGATTATTCCCTTTTTCCACAACTCCGTAGTCCTTTTAGCGATCTGCATTTCCCTGTCCATGGACTCAGTCTTCATTTCATATAATTCCTCAGATTTCACCTATTAGCCTTCGTATTTCTTCATCGCAACTAGTAATTTGTTGGTCAAAACACAACATATATCCTGAAATTTCTAAACTCCTTCTGGATCACTGTAAACACAGTTCTCAGTTTGTAATTGTTTTACATTCTCTGCTTCCAGACACTTTGTTAAATGAAGGGGCGACAATTCGTTAGACCATCCAGGGTCCGATTTACCGTTTTCTATAGGTCCATGATGTGTCATGACCTACATCCACATTCTTCCAATCAGTGCTAAAGTTCTCCTTCTACCATATTACTGACCTCCAAACATTCTTATCGTCTTTGTAAAACTATTTCACCATCCATAATTCCACACTTCCAATACTCCCAGTTACATAATAACGTTGATAGAATGTTTCTTACTAAAAATTTGAGTTGCCTTCTGGTGTCCAACAATATGGGCAGCTTACGCCATGACTTGAGCCCATTCATTCAGGTTAACGGGTCCATTCGTGGCACGAATCTTCAGCAAATGACTACGTAGTCTAGTTTTCATCTTGTAATTCACGCTTAAGTTTTTGAAATTGTTTGTAAGAACCTTCTGCCAGACTATTTCTCAAATATTCCACCCTCGAATAGCATGCGGGAAAAATAGCACTTCAGTCTTTCAATACAAGTTCTAATTACTCTTATTTTGTTGCAATGGTACTTATCCCTACGCAGATAAAAAGTGTGGGTACAAAATATTTTGACATTCGGAAGAAAAAGTTTGTGATAGAAATTTCGTTTGTTTTAATGATTCCCACCCCGGATGACTTATCGTAACCCCTCTTTCCTATTTCGCGATGATACAAAATGGGGCGTCTTAACTTTTTCGATGTCCTCCGTCGGTTCTACGTTGAAGAGCCGGAGAAACTGGTACACGTGCACAATATCGTGTAGGGCCTCCGTGACCACGCAGAAGTGCCGCAACACGACGTGGCATGGACTCGACTAATGTCTGAAGTAGTGCTGGAAGGAACTGACTCTATGAATCCTGCAGGACTGTCCATAAACCCGTAAGAATACGACGGGGTGGAGATATCTTCTAAACGGCATTGGGTGTTTGTCTTGTCCTCATCATTTCCTCGTCATTCATGAAAGTGGCGAGATTGGACTGAGCAAAGGTTGGGAATTTGTACGGGCGCTGATAACCGCGCAGTTGAGCGCCCCGCAAACCAATAATCATAAACATCATCATCATCATCATCATCATCATCATCTAAACAGCACGTTGCAAGGCTCCCAAATATGCTCAATAATGTTCATGTCTGTGGAGTCTGGTGGCCATCAGAAGTGTTTAAACACACAAGAGGGTTACTGGAGCCAGTCTGTAGCAATTCTGGACGTTTGGGGTGTCGCATTGTCCTACTGGAAATGTCCAAGGTAGTCGGAATGTACAATGGACATAGATGGACGCAGGTGATGCTTACGTACGTATCACCTGTCAGAGTCGTATCTAGACGTATTATGTGTCGCATGTCACTCCCAGTGCACACGCCTCACACATTCATGAGGTTGTATCCTTACATGTACACGTCCATCCAATCGATACAATTTGAGACGAGACTCGTCCAACAAGGCAACATATTTACAGTCATCAAGACTCCAATATCGGTTTTGAGGGCCCCATCAAGGGTACACTAGTGAGCTTCGGCTCCGGAAGTCCATATCGTCATGTTTCGTTGAATAGGTCGCACCCTGACATTTGCTGATGGCGCAGCATTGAAATTTGCAACAATTTGTGGAAGGGTTGCACTTCTGCCACGTTGGACGATTATCTTCAGTCGTCGTTGGTCCCGTTCTTGCAGGATCTTTGTTCGGCCGCAACAGTAATGGAGATTTGATGTTTTACCGGATTACTGATGTACACTGTGCACTTGTGGAATGGTCGTAAGGGAAAATCCCCACTTGATCGCTATCTCCGTGCTGCTCGTCCGCTGACTATAACATCACGTTCAAACTCACATAAATATTAACTGCACCAGAGACTTGTGGTCTTACAAAGGCGTTTCCGTCCGCAGCGCCGTATCCTGCCTGTTTGCATATCTCTGTATTTGAATACGCCTGCTTATACCAGTTTCTTTGGCGCTTTCGTGTATATGGCAAGTATCCAATGCTGCGCAGTAGTATTCCAAAAGAGGACGAAGAAAGGTAGTGTAGACAGTTTCGTTGGATGATTTGTTGTGCCTCAGGTTTGTCAACAAAATGCAGTCTTTAGTTTGCCTTCCCCACACAGTTTATATGTGGTGGTTCTAGTTTAAGTTGTTCGTGATTGTAATAAAAATGTATGTAGTTGAATGTATAACCTTCAAATTGGTGTGGTTTATCAAGCAACTGACTTTTTTTTTTTATTGGCTATGTGGAGAATCTCTCACTTTTGATCGTTTGAAGTCAGCTGCCACTGCATAAATCGCGAAGTGATACCAATTCGTTATGATTTTTGATGACTTTACTAGACCGTAAGCGAGGGTATCATCTGCAAGAATGTCAGGTAGTCTCTTAAATCAAATGGTCAAATGGCTCTAAGCACTATGGGGCTTAACAGCTGAGGTCATCAGTCCCCTAGACTTGGAGTTACGTACACTTAACTAACCTAAGGACATCACACACATCCATGCCCGAGGCAGGATTCGAACCTGCGACCGTAGCAGCCGCGTGGTTACGGACTGAAGCGCCTAGAACCGCTCGACCACAGCGGCCGGCTCTTAAATCGTTTATACAGCTTTAGAAAGTTAGAAAGCCTAGAGCACTACCTTGGGGAGCTACTCATATTCTTCAGATTCACTAGGTTACTTTACTTCAGTAACTACTTTGAGTGAAATTCATGAATCTAGTCGCACAATTGAGACCCTACTCTATTGGCACGTAATTGGGTTATAAGCAGCTTGTGAGGAACGGTGTCGAAAGCCTTCTGGATATCTAAGATATGGAATCAGCTTGCGATCCCCTGTCTATAGCACTCATGACTTTGTGATAAAGATCCATTTCCACAAGATCGATATTTTCTGAATACGTGCTGGTTATATGTCAATAGATAGTCTTTGCCGAGATATTTTGTAATTTTGGGGCACAGTGTGTGTTCCGGGATCCTAGTACAAATCAGTTTCTGTAATGTGATTCCATAATCCAGCGGGTTAATCTATTTCTTTGCGTATTGTTGTTACCTGTGAAACTAAGTCTTTACGTAGGGATCTTTCGCCGAGTGAGCACTCGTATGTAACTCCTAAAAGTGGAAGAGTTTCACCATACTTTGAAAGGAACCTGGAGCGGAAGGCTTGCCGTTATTGGCTTACGCTGCTTCGCGACGCTGATAGAACGTACTTCCGAATTAGTCACGTTGGCAGCTGCTCTTTAATAGATTTCTCGAATATTTACTGCAACTACTTTGGGGGAGAAATCTCGGATAACCGAGTTTAGAGCCCTGCTTTAGCTGCGCTTTCGTCGGTAACATTATACTGCTACAATATGTTATTCATCCACATATTCCTTTCCTCGCTGATAGTAGAGTACTCCTACTCTTCTCGTACGGTCAACTGCGGTTTAGAACTGACACGTCTATTGCGGGGTAATGCTTATTCGCTATGTGATCTTCCAAATGCTGAACAATTAGTATCATATTATTACAGAAATAAGGCTAAAGTTTCTGAAATTGGAATGCAAAACACAGCAATGTATAGAAGGGAAATGTTGAGGAGAAGAAACTGAAAAAATCTGAAGTATAACAGAAGATAATAAACACACCAAAGCACTGAAACATTTTATCAGATTAAAACTGAGTCTCACCCAGGGACCCAAAGAAACAGCCTTTGCCTTTTTCATGTAAGTGCTCTTCCGACTGACCTATCCAAACACGACCCACGACCCGCCATTTGGGAGACAAATATTTGTTCTGTCATATGTCAGTTGAAAATAGCTCCTTTTGCTACTTTCTTCGTCAGTCCTTAAATGAGCAGCCTGGAAGAGCAAAGAGTCATTCAGTAATCAGAAAGAAGAAAAACAACTCATTACACAAAATGTGAGGCTTATCCCTGAATTGTCAGTGTATTTGAGAATACTGTAATTTTTGTGGCAGATACTTGAACTTCCAACGTGTTCAATGTTAGTGTAATTCAATTAGCAGCTACCTTGGGCTTCCTTCGTAATTTCGGTGCATAGTGAAACGTAACAGTGACATAAGCGACAGAAGTTTAAACACAGACAAAACCAGAAGTGAAATACTCCCTAAGCACGAAATTCTGAGTCCAAGCAATAACAAAGGAAACAACTGACATATTTACAACCTGAAAGGGTTCAAAATGGTTCAAATGGCTCTAAGCACTACGTGACTTAACATCTGAGGTCATCAGTCCCTAGACTTAAAACTACTTCAACCTAACTAACCTAACGACATCACACACATCCATGCCCGAGGCAGGATTCGAACCTGCGACCGTAGCAGCGCGCTGTTCCAGACTGACGCGCCAGAACCGCTCGGCCACAGCGGCCAGCACATGAAGGGGAAATATTATTCTCGGCAACATGCAAATATAACGTGATCTTCGGCCATTATTATTGATATCCATCGGTTGTAGAATCCTGTAACATATTCTGATCTCAAACTTATCTCGTCATAAATGAGCTACTCCATGTCAGCCAGCATGATTAAGAAACTATGTGTCACGTGAAACCCGCCTCTCGCTTTTCGAACATGACACCTCGAAAGCCGCTGATCAAGGTATTTCTTTAAGCACTGTGTTTCTTCACTTTCGAAATTTATTTGACTCAATACCAAACCAAAGGTTATAAGCGAAAATACGGTTATACTATGGGTTGAAACAAAGTTGTTTCCTGGATTGTCGATATCTTGGCAGAGTGCACACGGAATGATGTCTTGAATGATTGGATGGATGGATGGGTAGTCTTCGGCAAATGTTGATCTAACTTCAGTCGTGATCGTTGCTCTTAACGTTGTGTCGTAATGACCTGGCAAACAAAAGTAATAATAGACGCAGACAGTTTCTGCAATTATCTGTAATGGAGTACTGTCTGAAAAAAGCTGCATAGGTACTCAGTCAGTTCTTGACAAAGTTTGGAAGTGATCCGATTTGCTCTAAGGATACAGTAATTTAACATTGAGCACTTGCCAAGACGGAAAAATGTACTATCCTATGACTGCGATATCAATAAGTCATCGCTTGTGTCAGGCAACCCATAAAAACTTCTTGAGTGTAGCAGTTTGTGTAGATACGAAAAGCAATGACCACATCAACTAAGTCGAAGTTAAGGAAGGGGACAGACTTCAGTTCATTGATAGGATACTGGGATAATGCAACGAATATGCAATGTGAACTGCTTACAACACATTCGTGCAACCCATCATATAATACTGCTGTAATATATGGGACCCATAAAATACAGGGGTTACAGGGTATATTGAAAATATACAAACTAGGGCAACGCAAATGGCGTCAATTTTGTTTTAACCGAAAGAGAGCGTCACTGAAATGATGAAAAACCTCAAGTGACAGACGAATACAGGGTGTTACAAAAAGGTACGGCCAAACTTTCAAGGAAACATTCCTCACATACAAAGAAAGAAAATATGTTATGTGGACATGTGTCCGGAAACGGTTACTTTCCATGTTAGAGCCCATTTTATTACTTCTCTTCAAATCACCTTAATCATGGAATGGAAGCACACAGCAACAGAACGTACCAGCGTGACTTCAAACACTTTGTTACAGGAAATGTTCAAAATGTCCTCCGTTAGCGAGGATACATGCATCCACCCTCCGTCGCATGGAATCCCTGATACGCTGATGCAGCCCTGGAGAATGGCGTATTGTATCACAGCCGTCCACAATACGACCACGAAGAGTCTCTACATTTGGTACCGGGGTAGCGTAGACAAGAGCTTTCAAATGCCCCCATAAATGAAAGTCAAGAGGTTTGAGGTCAGGAGAGCGTGGAGGCCATGGAATTGGTCCGCCTCTACCAATCCATCGGTCACCGAATCTGTTGTTGAGAAGCGTACGAACACTTAGACTGAAAAGTGCAGGAGCTCCATGAACCACATGTTGTGTCGTACTTGTGAAGGCACATGTTCTAGCAGCACAGGTAAAGTATCCCGTATGAAATCATGATAACGTGCTCCATTGAGCGTAGGTGGGCGAAACTAAAATGAGCTCTAACATGGAAATTAAGCGTTTCCGGACACATGTCCACATAACATCTTTTCTTTATTTGTGTGTGAGAAATGTTTCCTGAAAGTTTGGCCGTACCTTTTTGTAACACTCTGTATAAGCGTTACTTATAACGAGGAAGGACACTTTCAGAGTTTCAAAAACCACTATTCACTGAGGAATCTAAGATTATATTACAGCCCACGACGTATGGCTCTCTACAAGATTGTCATGCACAGAGGCAATCTTCCCGCGCTTAAGACGAAAATGGGACGGGAGGAAACTTAATACGAAGTACTTCGGTAACTTCTGTCTGCCATGTACGTAACAGATTCACTAATCGGAACACAAGCAAGTGGCACATCCACAACGGTTACCTATATGTGATTAAACCTCAAAAAATTTCCAGCGCACGTTTCCCCTATAGAATAAATATCGAATACATGATCTGTACAATTAAGGTGGCATGTAGAAGCTAAATTTTTCACGATGCCCTTATGAACCACAACAAAAATTTATTTATCGTTTTACAACAGTAGCGCGTATTGCAACATCAGTTGCATTTTTACTGTGATCTCCCGAGAATGGACATGCTGAATAAGACATTTAACCAGGAAAATATAAATTATCTAACTATTTAGAGACGTTGTTTATTTCTGCTAAATTTAATACTAGCTTATGTTATAGTGTGTGAATTTTTTTATTCCCATTTTACCTCTTTTCTCTGTCATTCAATGAAATGCACAGTACAAGAGCTATTAAGAGTAGTATATATGTGCCCTGAGTGACTAGGGCAATAACAAAACGCATGAGAGATTGAACCCATGATGTTTTGCAGTTGTTACGATCTGAGTAACGCAGGGTCCTGGGGGCTGGAAAGAAGAGTCGCCGATTTTCCTACAATTTTCATTGTTTGGAAATTGATATTACGGAAAAAAATTAGCGTATAAGAGTCGTTTACGTTAAGAAAGTAGATTACGAAAATAATTCATTTTGTTTATTTTACATATTTTGTAACTTCAAAGCAATCTAGCGGTATCTACCATCAAATTACTATTCGAAGAGAGCCTAATTTTTATAACGAATAAACTGCAAATCACAAACAACGATAAAAACTGGCGTGTTCATAGGCATTGACCACTTCTGCTCGTATACTGGGAGAGCCTGCTGATAATCAAGTGAGAGCATTCATAATGCACAGTGGCATGAGGCAGCATGTAGAATGATGCTGCAGCCACATCACAAGTTTGACCCCAGCACCAGATAAGGAGACTCGTCTGTCTTATAAATACGGGCTTTCGTGTCCGCAAGTCAGAACAGTTGCAGTCACTGTGTTTCGCTGTACACCGAGGAGGTAAGTCCGTCTAGATATCAGTTTCATTCAGCGCTTATTAATCCTGCCTTCTAGTTTTCACGAAGGCAAAATTAAAAATTTGCTAGTGGCAATTCCTTTTATACTGACTAGAGCAACCGTTCCGTCGAAACACCATTCCTTTTTTTATTTATTGACTCATTTGCTATACATGATATCGCTTCAGTGGTAATGCTCCGCCTCCCTGTTGCCGGAATATTGCGAAGTAACTAACCAATGGGTCAATAGTGTCTGTTCCGGAAAGGTTAAGAGCATTATCGACTAGCGTAAATTTCTACGGGAAACAACGCCCTCTTTTGGATCTACTGAACTAACAGTAGACACTAGGGACTACGCGTCGTCATAAATACTTCGGAACAGGTTTATTTCAGGCGTATGTATTTCATTGAACAGTTGTTAAAAGGAGTTTTCTTATCCAGAGGGAACTAAGATTCAGAAACGTAATTTCTCTACGTGTAGAGCTGCGTGATGGGTCTGCAATTCATATTTAAATACGAGGTTCCATCGAACCACCTTCAAACTATTTCTCTACTGTTCCACTGTCGAATAGCACGGGAAAAACGAACACTTAAGTCTTCCCATGACAGCTCTGATTTCTCTTACTTTATTACAATGGTCACGGCAAAAGCAGTAATACTAGAGATGAAGGCGGACAAGCGTAATGTAGGCAATGTTCGCAATGTTCTACAAATAAAGGGCAGTCAACAGTTCGTCTTCTCCTCAGAATTTTCTATGTGATAGCTCCAATTTAAGCTGTCCATATTTCTAATCCCTAAGTATTCAGTTGAATTAATAGCCTTTAGATTTGTGTGGTTTATCGTGTAACCGAAATTTAACGTATTCCTTTTCATATTCATGTGGATGACCTCACACTTTTCATTATTTACAGTCAATTGCCATTTTTCACGTCACACAGATGTCTAAATCATTTTGCTGTTGGTTTTGATTTTCTGCTGATCGACTGAAACAATCTAAACGGGCTGTTCAGATTATCAAATAAATCGTTTGTGTAGGAACAGCTGGTGTCCTGTAACATTTGCTGCAGGAACGCCAGATATAATTTCTATTTTACTCGATGGCTGTCCGACAGTTACTGCTAACTTGATCCATCTTACAGGTACATCATGAATCCAGTCATATGACGGAGACGATACTCCATAGGCACAAAATTTGATGAGGAGCCACTTGTAAGGAACGTTGTCATAAGCCTTCTGGCAACTAAAACTATGGAATCAGCTTGGTATTCCCTGTCGATAGCACGCATTACTTCTTGCGAATAAAGAACTAGTTCTATTTCTCAGCAACAGTATTTTCAGAATCCTTGTTCACTATGTGTCAACACATCGATTTTCTTCGAAGTAATTCATACTGTTGGAACGCTGTGTGTTTCAAAACCCTACTGAAAACTGTCGCCAGTGGTGCGGGTCCATAATTCAGCGGATTACTCCTATTTCCTTTCTTGCATACTGGTGTAACCTGTACAACTTTCGTTCTTCTGGTACACATCTATCTTCAAGTGAGCAATTGCATATGACGGCTAAGTATGGAGTTAGTAAATCAACATGGTTTGAAAGTAACGTAATTAATGTATAATCTTGACTAGAAATGAATTAATTTGCTTCGCTGCATTGACAATATCTACTTCCACATTGCTCATACTGGCAGCTGTTCTTCATTCGAATTCTAGAATAGTCTTGGAGAGTAGCTTATCTATTGGTGATGTCTCATGCTGAAAGTCGTTAACTCCATTGCGAAGCACCGAGCGAGGTGGCGCAGTGGTTAGACACTGGCATTTGGAAGGACGACGGTTCAATCCCGCGTCCGGCCATCCTGATTTAGGTTTTCCGTGATTTCCCTAAATCACTCCAGTCAAATGCCGGATGGTTCCTCTGAAAGTGTACGGCCGACTTCCTTCCCCATCCTTCCCTAATCCGATGAGACCGATGTCCACGCTGTCTGGTATCCTTCCCCAAACCAACCAACCAACCAACCATTGCGAAGCCTACTGCGTTGTTGTTGCACACAGATTTTTCATAGGAGTATTTACCTTGCTCACATTTTTTAAACTTGTTTCTAACTATTTGGCACTCGCGGAATATTTATGTCCACTTCTAGTTATTTCCTATGGAATATGGAATAAAGAGATTTAGTTTTAATATGGTTTTGTTTACATATCTACCTTTTAAGCATTAAGGCGCTTATGACATTTTTCTTTCTTGTGTTTGACTTTCGAAACGGGGAACATTTCTGGCAGTGATTCGGTTTCCACCCTCCAGTTTGTTGAGCAATTTAAAAATATCTGTGCGCAAAGACAACCCTTGACCGATTCTTAGATTCCTGAGAGCAGGCAACTCTTTCGAAATCCTTCTTCAGAGTGGCGCTATTCTACTGCTCTAGCACTACTTGCAGGCATGCGGAATCTGAGGAATGTCGGAGGGTTTGTCTGCCCACAGGCGCGTGGGACACGGTCAAGAGTAGTATATCTAGATGTTTATTTTTATAGGGCTCAACAAATTCACGCAGGTGGCAACAAGGATGATACCAACCTGGGGTCTTAGAGCGAACCTTTGCAATTTTATTCATGTATGCGTCAGTGTCCACTTCCCCCTCCTCCGACCACCCATTCGTCGTTCCATACCCCATAACAGAGCAAAAACTGCAGTAGCTCTGCACCCCAAATGGGTCATATCCCATCAATGTGATTGTAGTCAACGATTTCCTTAGAGGGGGGTCGAATCGTCTGGGGAGTGTCAGCAGTTAAAAGGTAGCCAAGTATGTCGTTCTGTTTTACACCGCATTGCAGATTGTTGTTTTCGACCGTGAAATGTGTGCAAATGAATGCCCTGAGGGAAGGGGTGGTTTCATTGCGCAATTTATGCCATCTCCTGAGGCCTCTTCGTGTCGATTCTAAACGGTGGTATGTCTGAAATGTTTTCCTCGGCCACTCGAAAGGAAACCGTCTGAATTCAAAGCTGGGCGTGTGACTTCTATCGCACAGGCGTCAAGAGATGGGGTGAGATGTCGGTAACGGTAGTGGGTTACGACCTTCACATCATGTAACATGCCCACGGTGGCGTTGAGCTGAACTCTGGCAAAATGTGGCGCCAGCATGACATAATTAACGCACCTTACATCACAAATAACTTCTGAACTCTGGTCTTTTTTCGCATCTATCGACACCTCGCTGTTTGAATAATCGCCATGTACCCTGTGACATGGCAGGATGCCATGCATTTCCAACATTACAGAGGAAGGCTGTAGGTACCTTGGAGTCAAATTTAAAACTTCTGCGTCACAATAGGTTAAAACGTATAAGGTTTCGAAAAATGATCCTTTAATTCTCTTCCGCGGTACAGAACACTGTACTGCACAAGCTCTTGACATAGTCACACCGTCTTAAGCTCTTGAGAGATTCTACCATTGTACTTCAATATGATACACACACTGCCACGAAATGAGTCACATTTCTATGTTTTTTCCTGAAGAATAGGCATAACATATCCAATAACCTGATGAGAGTAACCGAAACCTTAAACAGTTCGCGAGTCAAATTTCACTCGTGTATTTCGTCAGCAAAATATCCTTCGTGCGATGAATACATAATGAAAATAGGATCACCATCTTCGCTCGCCTCTTCTATTATCAGAGAGGTCTACCAAGCCTCTGAAATTGGTCTATCTCACTAACAAAATTTGATAACGGCGAAAGACAATCATAGGCTACAAAATGACGCGTGCGGTAACGAAGTAGCCTAACAACTTGTGCTTCCATCTGAGGGGAAACGAAGTTTCGCTATCACCTGCAGAAAACATCTTCATTTTAGAAATAAAGTTGTTCTGTGGTGGTATGCATTACAGGTATCTCATCTCTGAAGATTGACGTTCTGTTACCTTGTGGTCTAGAACTGAAGATCTTGAAGTTCTTGTACCTAAAATTCTAACTATTTATACACAAAATCTTCCAGTTAGCTAAGTAAATCGTAAACGCATCACATATCGTTGATGCTATAGTTCACCCACCGCGGCAGCAGAAAGAAGTCCATAAACTTCGTTCGATTACATAATTGACGATAACCCTGTGACACTGTAGCGGCTGCCCAGTGACTCTTAACAGAGGAAATGCTCTTAGCACATTTGTTTTCGTTCTTCAGTCGTGAACGTGACAGTGGCTTGAACTTTATCGCTGGAAAACAAGGCAGCACTATAATACTGCATCAGGGAGATGGAAATTGAAAGTGAATGTCAAAGAAATTCCACATAATGAAAACCATTTTGTCGAACTCTGGAGAAATTTTTTAGATACGTAAACTAGAAATAAGGACGAAGAACGCACGTCTATGATACACGTTCCACAAATCTTCGTTTTGCTTACGTCATGTCCTCTAGTTCAAATCAACGTCAAAAGCAAACTGATCAGAACTGGGTTGAAGCTCAGTTATGAAAATACAGATGTAATCTTCCATCAACACAGAGGAAAGAAAATAGTACAAACGAACATGAAAGTCAGTGAACTTGTTCATGAGTCCTTGTCGTTATTGCAGTTGAAGTCGACCGGGTTGATACGAAAACGAATAAAAAGACGAGTAGAAATAGCCACAAGTGCTTGAGTTTGCAGACCTCAGGTAGTAATTTTGAGATGTATTTTGCGAACTACTTGGAGCGACGGGAGTACAAACATATAAAACAGCTACCAGATCAGAGAGGAAAATGTGATTGTGGTTCTAAAGGAAATGAAATGGCGTCTGGTACCGCATATAGATAGGTGAAAGGACTACAAATGGAAGTTCCTTTCCAGATTCACTCAAATAAGAAATTATTTAGACAATGACGTAAGAAATGTGATTAGATGACAAAAAACTGTGAGTACAATAGATGGGAAACGCCGAATGTCTCGAGGTCTCTTCGTGGAGAAGCGTGAAGAAGGCTTTTACCCACCGGTAAATGTAAAATTGTTGCTGCCGATGATTTTTGTTATAACCAGGAATAACACAATAACCTCTTCAGTCTGGTTTATTAAATCACAAATCACTTTTTAACAATTATGTTAGCCAAGCGTCTACCCAGGCTCACACTCAGAAGTAATGCACAATTAAAGTTTGGTTATACCAATGTCCAAATGTGCATGGTGGGGTGCACGTCCCGTAATTATTCCCAAGTTCAGTGAAGTTCAGTGAAGTTCAGTCTCTCCAAGTGAAGTCGCAATATTTCCGCCGAGCAGCCAGGTAACCTCGAGTGGTGCGGCGAGTCATCCACAAGCAGCTGGAACACGGCGTACTGCACTTCCCGATGAGAACTGTCGTTTGCGGCGGCGGCCGGGTTTATATAAGGCTTGCTAGTTAATGGAGCCGTCGGCTGGGGTCGCTGTTTTCCAGGGAAAACCAATCGCAATGTTTCCTGGCGTAGCCAATTGCTGGGTGCTGACAAACGCGCGCGCGCGAAGGCGGCCAGCGATGGTAGCCGCGAGCCGCCCGGAGAAGTGCGGCCAGCGATGTATTTCTAGGCCACGCAAGGGGGCGAGCGTGTGAAGACGGCCAGCGATGGAAGCAGCAGGCCGCCCAGAGAAGTGCGGCCAGCGATGTATTTGGCGGCCGCGTACTGGAGCGCGTTGTTCGGTGTTTGTTAGATGTGGTGTATACCACAATTTTAAAATTCGCACACTAATGCAACAGGAGATTTAGCCACAACTGTTTTGAAATGTGTGCGTAAATTCGAGGGAGAAAACGAAGCTTCATATTTCATTTCACTTCTGTTCTATTCTAGCTTACATTCATTATTAATTGAGCTGGGTTGCTTCAATGAGTTCCTTTTGTTCCATCCGTTTTTGCATGGAATTTTAGTTTAGTGAGGCAAAGTCAACAGGCTATTTCGAAGTTGCGATAATACCAAAATCAGTGGGAAAGGGGAATGGCTTTTTCTAGTTGTGCTACTATCATGCTGAGATCAAGTACAGACATGGATGCTTCTGATTTATCACAGCCTTTAATTAGCAAGATCGCAATGTAGAAAACAGTGGTTACTAGTTGCAACCGCTCAAATGGTAATCAAGTTAGAGCACAAACATGAAGTGTCTACATCAAGAGAACAGGTAAGACACTTGTCATTTCAGTATTCATTCCTTTAAAAAAAATGTTAAGACAGAAATGACCAAGTGTCTTGCTTATTTTCTTGCTGTAGACAGCGCATACTTATAGCCTGATCTGAAACTAGTGAGCACTGTTTCTACGTTAAGATCTACAACATTCAAGTTTACCGAACGTTCTCTCCATGTCGAGTATGTCAGGTAGTAATACAGAATTGATCGTATCATGCATTTCAATTGCTATTTCATAGTGACGGCTCCACTGAATTGTTAATGTCATCCGACACGGAGTCGTTCCGATGCTCACAGAGCACTTGTTGAATATAGTGGAGACTGCCGTTAACATGATTCACTATAGCGAGAAAATGGAACTTCTGGTACCTACGTGAATTCATGGACACATGGCAAACACTTTTATAGTTCTTCATGGCAGTTAAAGGTTGGAAAACGAGTCACTACCTTTTTAATCAATCTACGAGATGCATGGACAGCTAAACAGAAGACGCAGATATACTTTCTACTACTACACTATGTGATCAAAAGTATCTGGACACCACCAAAAACGAACGTGTTTCATATTAGATGCATTGTGCTGCCACCTACTTCCAGGTACTCCATATCAGCGAACTCAGTAGTCATTAGACGTTGTGAGAGGGCAGAATGGGGCACTCCGCGGAACTCACGGACTTCGAACGTGGTCAGGTCATTGGGTATCACTTGTGTCATACGTCTGTTTGCGAGATTTGCACACTCTTAAATATTCATAGGTCCACTGGTTCCGATTAGACAGTGAAATGGAAATGTGAAGGGACACGTACAGCACAAAAGCGTACGGGCCGACCTCGTCTCTTGACTGACAGAGACCGCTGACAGTTGAAGAGGGTCGTAATGTGTAAGAGGCAGACATCTATCCAGACCATCACACGGGAATTCCAAACTGCGTCAGGATCTACTGCCAGTACTATAACAGTTAGGCGGGAGGAGAGAAAACTGGGATTTCATGGTCGAGCGGCTGCTCATAAGCGACACATCACGCCGGTAAGTGCCAAACGACAGCTCGCTTCGTGTAAGGAGGGTAAACATTGGACGATTGAACAGTGGAAAAATGTTGTGTGGAGTGGCGGATCACGGTACACAATGTGGCGATCCGATGGCAGGGTGTGGGTATGGCGAATGTCCGGTGAACGTTATCCGCCAACAGTAAAATTCGGAGGCGGGGGTGTTGTGGTGTGGTTGTGTTTTTCATGGAGAAGGCTTTCACCCCTTGTTTTGCGTGGCACTATCACAGCACAGGCCTGCATTGACGTTTTAAGCCCCTTCTTGCTTCCCACTGTTGAAGAGCATTTCGGGAATGGTGACTGCATCTTTCAATACGATCGAGCACATGTTAATAATGAACGGCCTGTGGCGGGGTGGTTACATGACAATGACGTTCCTGTAATGGTCTGGCCTGCACAGACTCCTGACCTGAATCCTATAGTACACCTTTGTGATGTTTTAGAAAGCCAACTTCGTGCCAGGCCTTACCGACCGACATCGATTCCTGTCCTCAATGCAGCACTCCGCGAAGAATGGGCTGCCATTCGCCAAGAAACCTTCCAGCACCTGATTTATAGTATGCCAGCGAGAGTGGAATTTCTCATCAAGGCTAAGCTTGGGCCATCAACATACTGAATTGCAGCATTACTGACAGAGGGCGCCACCAACTTGTAAGTCGCTTTCAGCCAGGCCTCCGGATACTTTTGAAGATATAGTGTACATCCCACGGAAACAGTACTTCTGGAATAAATAATGAAGTGGAGATATATCGACACCTCACTTAAATGTCATTCCAGCATTCACTTTTAAAAACAGCTACCTTGCAGAAGTTAACAGGGGTACTTACGACTCGCATTGTTTGGGTAGTAGTTATACAACACTTCTTTCCGTAAGTTGCAGTGCACACCAGGCTTTCGAAGTGACCTTCCTGTACCGAACTATGCACACAAGGAGGGTTGTCTCATTCAAGACTGAAGACAACACAGTCCTCCCCTTAAAAGTACAGAAATTAAAGGTTTACTTTTTACAGCAAATAAGGTGCCGAAAGAGAACTTCAGGTTTAGTGGTTAACTTCACATATATTGCTACAAATCAAAGAAATATGTCGTCGCCGCAAAGCAGAGTTGAATATTCTGAACAATATACACCAGCAGAAATAACCTATAACCTGATATTTTCATTTCAAGCATTGAAGTAAGAATGTGGTTGGGACTGCTATAGAAAATAAAGTATTGAAATATTTAGTTCCTGAAAATAGAGCCGTTGTTGTTGATGTGGTCTTCAGTCTGGTTTGATGCAGCTCTCCATGCTACTCTATCCTGTGCAAGCTTCTTCATCTCCCAGTACCTACTGCAACCTACATCCTTCTGAATCTGCTTAGTGTATTGATCTCTTGGTCTCCCTCTACGATTTTTACCCTCCACGCTGCCCTCCAATGCTAAATTTGTGATCCCTTGATGCCTCAAAACATGTCCTACCAACCGATCCCTTCTTCTAGTCAAGTTGTGCCACAAACTTCTCTTCTCCCCAATCCTATTCAATACATCCTCATTAGTTAACACCTTATCTTCAGCATTCTTCTGTAGCACCACATTTCGAAAGCTTCTATTCTCTTCTTGTCCAAACTGGTTATCGTCCATGTTTCACTTCCATACATGGCTACACTCCATACAAATACTTTCAGAAACGACTTCCTGACACTTAAATCTATACTCGATGTTAACAAATTTCTCTTCTTCAGAAACGATTTCCTTGCCATTGCCAGTCTACATTTTATATCCTCTCTACTTCGACCATCATCAGTTATTTTGCTCCCTAAATAGAAAAACTCCTTTACTACTTTAAGAGTCTCATTTCCTAATCTAATCCCCTCAGCATCACCCGATTTAATTTGACTACATTCCATTATCCTCGTTTTGCTTTTGTTGATGTTCATCTTATATCCTCCTCTCAAGACACTGTCGATTCCGTTCAACTGCTCTTCCAAGTCCTTTGCTGTCTCTGACAGAATTACAATGTCATCGGCGAACCTCAAAGTTTTTATTTCTTCTCCATGGATTTTAATACCTACTCCGAATTTTTCTTTTGTTTCCTTTACTGCTTGCTCAATATACAGATTGAATAACATCGGGGAGAGGCTACAACCCTGTCTCACTCCCTTCCCAACCACTGCTTCCCTTTCATGCCCCTCGACTCTTTGCCATCTGGTTTCTGTACAAATTGTAAATAGCCTTTCGCTCCCTGTATTTTACCCCTGCCACCTTCAGAATTTGAAAGAGAGTATTCCAGTTAACGTTGTCAAAAGCTTTCTCTCCGTCTACAAATGCTAGAAACGTAGGATTGCCTTTTCTTAATCTTTCTTCTAAGATAAGTCGTAAGGTTAGTATTGCCTCACGTGTTCCAACATTTCTACGGAATCCAAACTGATCTTCCCCGAGGTCCGCTTCTACCAGTTTTTCCATTCGTCTGTAAAGAATTCGCGTTAGTATTTTGCAGCTGTGACTTATTAAACTGATAGTTCGGTAATTTTCACATCTGTCAACACCTGCTTTCTTTGGGATTGGAATTATTATATTCTTCTTGAAGTCTGTGGATATTTCGCCTGTCTCATACATCTTGCTCACCAGATGGTAGAGTTTTGTCATGACTGGCTCTCCCAAGGCCATCAGTAGTTCTAAAGGAATGTTGTCTACTCCCGGGGCCTTGTTTCGACTCAGGTCTTTCAGTGCTCTGTCAAACTCTTCACGCAGTATCTTACCTCCCATTTCATCTTCATCTACATCCTCTTCCATTTCCATAATATTTTCCTCAAGTACATCGCCCTTGTATAAACCCTCTATATACTCCTTCCACCTTTCTACCTTCCCTTCTTTGCTTAGAACTGGGTTGGCATCTGAGCTCTTGATATTCATACAAGTGGTTCTCTTCTCTCCAAAGGTCTCTTTAATTTTCCTGTAGGCAGTATCTATCTTACCCCTAGTGAGACAAGTCTCTACATCCTTATATTTGTCCTCTAGCCATCCCTGCTTAGCCATTTTGCACTTCCTGTCGATCTCATTTTTGAGACGTTTCTATTCTTTTTTGCCTGCTTCATTTACTGCATTTTTATATTTTCTCCTTTCATCAATTAAATTCAATATTTCTTCTGTTACCCAAGGATTTCTATTAGCTCTCGTCTTTTTACCTACTTGATCCTCTGCTGCCTTCACTACTTCATCCCACAGAGCTACCCATTCTTCTTCTACTGTATTTCTTTCCCCCATTCCTGTCAATTGTTCCCTTATGCTCTCCCTGAAACTCGCTACAACCTCGGGTTCTTTCAGTTTATCCAGGTCCCATCTCCTTAGATTCCCACCTTTTTGCAGTTTCTTCAGTTTCAATCTGCAGTTCATAACCAATATCTTGTGGTCAGAATCCACATCTGCCCCTGGAAATGTCTTACAATTTAAAACCTGGTTCCTAAATCTCTGTCTTACCATTATATAATCTATCTGATACCTTTTAGTATCTCCAGGATTCTTCCATGTATACAACCTTCTTTTATGATTCTTGATCCAAGTGTTAGCTATGATTAAGATATGCTCTGTGCAAAATTCTACAAGGCGGCTTCCTCTTTCATTTCTTCCCCCCAATCCATATTCACCTACTATGTTTCCTTCTCTCCCTTTTCCTACTGACTAATTCCAGTCACCCATGACTATTAAATTTTCGTCTCCCTTCACTACCTGAATAATTTCTTTTATCTCGTCATACATTTCATCAATTTCTTCATCATCTGCAGAGCTAGTTGGCATATAAACTTGTACTACTGTAGTAGGCATGGGCTTTGTGTCTATCTTGGCCACAATAATGCGTTCACTATGCTGTTTGTAGTAGCTAACCCGCACTCCTATTTTTTTATTTATTATTAAACCTACTCCTGTATTACCCCTATTTGATTTTGTATTTATAACCCTGTAATCACCCGACCAAAAGTCTTGTTCCTCCTGCCACCGAACTTCACTAATTCCCACTATATCTAACTTTAACCTATCCATTTCCCTTTTAAAATTTTCTAACCTACCTGCCCGATTAAGGGATCTGACATTCCACGCTCCGATCCGTAGAATGCCAGTTTTATTTCTCCTGATAACGACGTCCTCTTGACTAGTCCACGCCCGGAGATCCGAATGGGGGACTATTTTACCTCCGGAATATTTTACCCAAGAGGACGCCATCATCATTTAATCATACAGTAAAGCTGCATGTCCTCGGGAAAATTTACGGCTGTAGTTTCCCCTTGCTTTCAGCCGTTCGCAGTACCAGCACAGCAAGGCCGTTTTGGTTAATGTTACACGGCCAGATCAGTCAATCATCCAGCCTGTTGCAACTGCAACTACTGAAAAGGCTGCTGCCCCTCTTCAGGAACCACATGTTTGTCTGGCCTCTGAACGGATACCCCTCCGTTGTGGTTGCACCTACGGTACGGCCATCTGTATCGCTGAAGCACTCAAGCCTCCCCACCAACGGCAAAGTCCATGGTTCATGGGGGGGAATAGAGCCGTAGCAGCTTGAAATTAGATACGTTAGTCATGGAAAAAGATCACTATGTAGAATCCTCAGTTCAGTTGGAACTGCTCTCTGATTTACAGTTACAATTTTATTCTAGGTTTTATAGCCACCTTTTTATCGGGAAAAGTGAGTGGGCAAGAACAATAATGTCGATTGCAATTGCATGGGAGATATTATTTCTTGTTTCATACGTATTCTCTTTTCTGGTATTTGAAGGATTACCCACAGAAAAATTTTTGAAACAGAAAAATTGTAAGATCGTTTCTCACTCCGTACATGGGTGATAGCAATGTATCAAGGGCGCGTAACAGCAGCCTGCACGGTCTACGTAATTCATTAGACCAATATCCTTAGAGTACTTATTAACATTCTAACATTGTAAGTTAAGCATTGAACTTCAAATTCTGAGTTGGTACCTCATTTTCTGTCCATGTTTTCGAGCGTCATTCAAAGTGCGTCAGATGAGTCTGTAAACTATTTCATGTACTACTTTTAAACGAGTCATTGCTCAAAAAAATTTAACCATTTTTTAATTCTTTTATTTTCCAATTTTGTTCAGAAAGCATTATGTACTAAACCAATACAACCCTTTTCACGCAAAATAGATAAGCTGTGAAAATGATCTTCCTGACAACTCATTTGTCTCTGTACTAGCTGCTGTTCTCGAAATGTTCTAAATTTAGTGCCTGATTTCAAAGTAGACCACTTTAAAAATCAAGTATCACATCACTGCAACTTTATGAACGCAAAGTAGCTACGTCTTTAAGAAATCAACCAGAGGGAGAAACACATCCTCATAGTTCCACTTCCACATCTACACTTGGCAAGCCACTTTATGACGTGTGGCAGGCCTTCTGGGAACAATGTCACTTCCCTGATTCACTGTTCCATTGGCGAATGGAGTATGGAAAGAATAACTATCGATATGCCTTATGAACGGAAATTTCGTCGATTTTCCCATCATGCGAGATGTCTGTTGGAAGCGTAGTACGTTGCTTGATTCTTCTTCAAACGTTCGCCCCGTCATTTCTATATCTGCCATTTTCAAATCCGTGTGATTTTGGAAATTAGCTGTGTTGTTTCTTTCGTAGAACTATTGGGTATTCTTTACAAGCCGAATTTATATGTTTATTTAATTGCAGGTAACTACAATGGCGCCCATAATTCTGTATAATTTCGATCCGAGTCCGCCATGTTTCCTGGTGCGAGTCATAGCTGACATACTCGGAGTGGAACTCAAGAAAATTCCAATAAAAGACATCACCAAAGAGATGGCTGCTCCTGAGATGACAAAGGTAACGTAAGCGTACCAACTTCACCAACACTCAATTGTTCCATTGACAACGTCTGAGATACTATCTGTTCATTAAACAACTGTGTGTAATGACACAAAAGACAATAAACAATGGAATACGAGACAGCAATCAGTAACAGTATTCTATATGAAGTGTGGCTGTGTTTTACGAACGATACTGCGTGACTACTCTTTTCTTGCATGTAAATAATCCTATAGTCCTATAAATTCACACTGCAGGACACACCAACTGTTCAGAGCTAGTTATGAAGTGAAACATACCACAAAATAGGACTTCTATTCACAGTAAGTGAAAGTAATGAAACATTTAATGGTTGTGAAACTGATGAAAATTTCGTATATGTAAGTGAATTAGTTAATTTCAGTGACTGTGTAGCACAGGATAATTTAGGGTCATACTTATGTTGATGATAAGGTATCTTATACTGAGTAATTAAATGAAGTAATGTTCAGAAATGAATATTAATTTTACATTTCATAGCGATAACTGAAGCTGATAGAAACTGTTGCAAGTGACGTTAGTAAATTCCAATGCGTCATTAGTATTAAACATATTGAAATATCCGACGCACACTTATTCATGAATCCTCTTCCATGCGATCCGAAAGTAACTCCATAAATTGTATTTTGCGAACACTTATGGCGTCAACGATCCAGTTCGTTCCACGTTGCAATGTGTGGAGAGAAGTTTCTTCCAGTTACGATATTTCCTAAGAAACTTTCCTTTATACACCCATTTGGTTTCCCAGACACTACGAAGAATTTGAGTTAGCTCTGAAAGATCTAAGTCGAAACAAGATCCCAGGAGCGGACGATATTTCGTCAGTATTACTGATAGGCTTGGGAGAGCCAGACATGGCACATCTGGTGAGCAAGATGTATGAGACTGGCGAAATACCCTCAGACTTGAAGAAGAATGTAATAACTCTAATTCTTGAGAAAGCAGTTGCTGACAGGTATAAAAATTATCGAACTGTCACTTAATAAATCACGGCTGCAAAATACGAACACTAATTCTTTATAGAAGAATAGAGAAAGCTGGAATACTCTCTTTGCATTTATGAAGGTAGCAGGAGAAAAATACAGGGAGTGAAAGGCTATTTACAACTTGTACAGAAACCAGACTGCATTTACAAGACTCGAGGGGCATGAAAGGGAAGCAGTGGTTGAGAAGTGAGTGAGACAGTGTTGTAGCCTATCCCTGTTCAATGTGTATATTGAACAAGCAGGAAAGTTTAGGAGATGAAATAAAAACTTCAAGGTTTGCCAGTGATATCGTAATTCTATCAGACGCAGGAAAAGACTTGGAAGAGCAGTTGAACGGAATGGACAGTGTCTTGAAAGGAGGATATAAAACGTTCGTCAACAAAAGCAAAACAAGGATAATGGCATGTAGTGGAATAAATAAAGTGATGGTAAGGGAATTATATCAGGAGACACTTCAAGTAGTAAATAAGTTTTGCTATTTGGGCAGCAAAATAACTGATGATGGAAGAAGCAGAGGGGATGTACAATGTGCCTGGTAATTCCAGACAATCATTTCTGAAGAAGATAAATTGTTTACATCAAATATAGATTTACGTGTGAGGAAGACTTTTCTGAACGTATTTTTGCCTCGAGTATAGCCATGTATGGACAGTTTAGACAAGAAGAGAATAGAAGCTTTCGAAATGTGGTGCTACAGAAGAACGCTGAAGATTTGATGGGTAAATCACATAGCAAATGAGGAGATACTGAATAGAACTGGGGAGACAAGAAATTTGTAGCACAGCTTGGCCAAAGCAAAGGATCGTTAGAGAGGACACATTATGAGACATAAAGGGATTACCAATTTGGTACTGGAGGGAAGTGTGGGGGTTAAAAGCAGTAGAAGGTGACCAAGAGATGAATACAGTAAGGACGTTCAGAAGGATGTGGGTTGCAGTCGTTATTCTTAAATGGAGAGGCTCGCACAAGTAGAATGAAGAGCTGCATAAAACCAGTCTGTCGACTGAAGATCACAACAAGAACAACAACAACGTACTACTGCACCATACACCGAAAGCACACTTTTCGACAACCAGTCATGAACTATGAACAGTTGTAAACTTCATCTTGGACGTTGTTTCTCAGGTTAGTGTCATCAACGTCGATGGAACTGGAATTTGTGTGTAATGCAACGCAGACAGTTTACAGACAGATACTTGACTCACAGTATTCTTCGAAAACGTAGTACCACCTGAAATGTTAATGTCCGCCTGTTGATTCTTTATCTCTGAACACCCAGTTTAAGATTCTCTACTGTCTGTATAATTTCAATCTTAACTATTCGAGACACACTGTATGTAATGTTCGTTGCAGTTTTGGTGTCTTCTTCGATATTTAAAACTTTTCATAGAGTCAGATACGAAACTTCTGTACAGTATGTTGGTCCAGATGCATAAGGCCATTATTGTTTATTATTTCAGAAAAATCCGCAGCGTACGGTTCCAACGGTGGATGACAACGGGTTGTACCTCGCAGAAAGGTCAGTACAGAGTACTTCAAAAACCAATTAACTCTTTCAGTAATAAGTTGATATAGCATTATCAGTAGCAAAATGGATGTGTACGCCGTATCTGTAAAGTACGCCTATGAGTTTAACTTGGCACTGTTGTAACTACTACTGGCTGTCTGGTGTTTGTTATTAAGTGTTTCTATTTCACATTAAGAACTCGTGTTTGTGCATCGAACTCTTTACGTTGTTCTGCTGTAGAAATTGCAACTATGTAAATATCTACATCTACAGCATACTGCACAAGCCACCTAACGGTGTATGGTGAAAGGTAGTTTCGGTACCACTATTTCGTCGTTCCAGCCCCGTTCCACTCGCGAATAATGCGTGGGAAGAATGATTGTCTGTAAGCTTCTGTATTGGCTCTAACTTCTCTAATTCTCTCCTCGTGGTCAATATGCGAGATGTATGTGGTGGGGGAAGGAACATGTTGTCCGTCGCCTCCTGAAAAGTGATCTCCCGAAATTTAAATAGTAAATCTCTCCGTGATGCACAACGCCTCTCTTGTAACTTCTGCCAGTGGAGTTTGTTTAGCATCTCCGTGACGCTCTCCCGCCAGGTAAACGATCGCGCCGCTCTTCGTTGGATCTTCTCTATCTTCTCCTCTATCAGTCCTACCTGATAGGGGCCTCAGATATACGAACAATACTCAATAATCGGGCAAACAAGAGCCTTACAAGCCACTTCTTTCATGGATGAGTTACATTTTCTTAAGATTCTTCCGATGAATCTGAGTCTGGTGTTTGCTTTTCCAACTATCTGTTTTATGTGGTCATTCCATTTAAGGTCGCTCTGGATAGTTTCACTTAGATGTTTTACGGCAGACTCTGTCTCCAGCTGTTTGTCATCAATAGTGTAGCTGTACAGTAGTGGATTTGCTTTCCTACGTATGCGCAGTATGTTACATTTATTTTCGTTCAGGGTCAACTGCCAGAGCCTGCACCAATCATCAGTTCTCTGCAGGTCGTTCTGCGAATTCTTACTATATTCTGGCGTTGCTACTTTGGTGTAGACAACTGCGTCATGTGCGAATAGCCTTAAAGAGCATCCGGCGCGCTCTAGTAGATCATTTATATACATCGTAAACACCAACGTCATATCACACCTTCTTGTGGTACTCTGGATATTACCTTCACATCTGTCGAGTTTGTTCCGTTAAGAGCGACGTGCTGAGTTCTACCTGCAAGGAAGTATTGAATCCAATCGCAAGTCTGCTCCGATACTCCGTAAACTCCTGTTTTTTTTTTTTTTCATTATACAGCAATGCAGGACGCTGTCAAATGCCTTACTGAAATCAAGGAACACGGCATCAACCTGAGCGCCGTTGTCCACTGCGCTGGGGATTTCATGGAGGAACAGAGAGAGTTCCGCGGGATCTCTGTTTGCGGAATCCGTTTTGGTGTTTATAGAGGAGATGTGCATTTTCCTAAATCGTCGTAATTATTGAGCATAAAACATGTTCGATAATTCTACAACAGACAACGACATAAATCTGTAATTGTGTGGATCTGTCTTACGGCCTTTCTTGAAAACGGGAATGACCTGCGTTTTTTTTCAATCGTTAAGTACCTTTCGTTGCTCAAGCGAACTACGATAAATTACTGCTAGAAGGGGTGCAAGTTCTTTCGCATAAGCTTTATAGAGTCTTATAGGTATCTAATCTGATCCTGACGCCTTCCCACTACTAAGCGATTGTAGCTGCTTTTCAATTCCGCCATCGATTATGCAACCAAGAAAGTAAAATAATGGAGTACATATACCGTTATACGCGTAAAAAGCAATACCTGCTGATATCTTCCAGCGAACGCCCTTTTGTTATCGATCGAAACAGTGCTATAATTTGGTTGTGCTGGCCACTGAAATGCGATACAGACAGCTCTGCACTGCGTCCGTAACGCTTGCCCGGCGTACTTGGATTGCACTGGTAGTAAAGTACTATGATTCCACGCAGAGCATAAACTTCTCGAAGCCGAAGTTAGGCAAAAGGATATGTGGACCCACAGGTGGTCTGCTTATTGCCATCGTTAGATTGGGAAGGCAACATAACGATCCTGGTTACGGCTAAGCACGGTGCGGGTGTAACAGTCGAGGCCGTGCTGCCCCGGGGCTGGCAGGCTGAGTGCAACAGACAAGAACGTTCTATCAGACCGCGAACCCGTCCGCTCTCTAGCCCGTCTGAGCTGTCTGTGCGCTCTGCTTGCAATATTAACGCGTTACCTGTGCTGCAGCGGAACTTCCACCTGTCTTCAAGCATCCTAAAAACATGATTTTGACGTTGTGTAACTATGTCATTGCTTGTACATGTCAACGAACTGTTAGATTCTCACGATAAACGACTCTACCTTACCAAAATTCAACATCTTTAATTGTGTCGTCGTATCCCTGATTTGCACTGTTTGGAAGTTATGAATCCACTCGGATAAAAGGCACTATGTAATTCTTGTAGATGTCTCTTCGAATCATAAAAGAAATACTTTCGTGGGTACTCTACATGGTTCAAAGTTAGAGGCAATATTTAGAGTTATATGTCTCAAGATAGCCAATGCCGGAAAGACATCACGCACTCAACTGAATCTTTGCTGTGAATTCAGGTTTATATTAAACTCAACTGCATGCGCCACGTGACAACCAATGTCCGAACACCTATGGACATTAATATGGGTTCTGTCCACACTTTGCCTTTATGACCGCTGGAGACGTTCCAGTCACGTGTTTTAATGTCTATGGATGAATGGAAGCCCATTCTTCCTTCACAGCCGAAACCTGATGTTGGGTCTAGCCCAATCGTCTCGTAAAGGGTGAATAAGGAAAGCTGCGTTCTCGGTTCAAAAATGGCTCTGACCACTATGGGACTCAACGTCTGAGGTCATCAGTCCCCTAGAACTTAGAACTACTTAAACCTAACCAACCTAAGGACATCACACACTTCCATGAGTGCGCAGCTCGTGGTCGTGCGGTAGCGTTCTCGCTTCCCGCGCCCGGGTTCTCGGGTTCGATTCCCGGCGGGGTCAGGGATTTTCTCTGCCTCGTGATGACTGGGTGTTCTGTGATACCCTTAGGTTAGTTAGGTTTAAGTAGTTCTAAGTTCTAGGTGACTGATGACCATAGATGTTAAGTCCCATAGTGCTCAGAGCCATTTGAACCATTTTGTTGGCACTAATTTATACTTGATGAGAGGTAGCGTTCTCCAGGCATTTCGCAAAGACAAACCTTTCCGTCGGATTATCGCCGGTTATAACGAAACGCATCACGGCAGGTCACTCGTTTCTTATCACTCACCGTTTAGTGACCTCAGTTTTTACACTACCCCAAGCGTCGCGTAGCACTGGCTACAGAAATGTACCCTATTGTTCTTAACTCTCTAACCACAGTCATTGTGGTACTGGTACGACTTTGAAACTCACGCATGAGTCCTTCGCTGATTGTGTATGAATTTTCAAAACCGCTTAACGGTTGCTGTTCATCAGTACAGGGGGTCTGCCTGGTCTTGGTTTAGTTGCGGTTTTTCGCGTTTCCGCTTCACAGGTACAGCACTCGGGCAGCTTTCAAAAGTTTGAAGAGTCACTGAATGATTTTTTACATAGTTAAAATCCAGCAATTACTTACAAGTCACTGAGGTCTCCTGACCGAATGTAGTAGTAGTAGTAGTAGTAGTAGTAGTAGTTTCATTTATTCCTAGATCGCTTTTGCAAGAACGCAGGACATGTCTTGCTGTTACAATGTAAGAGCAATAACAAGAAACTTTTAGATTAGGAAATGGGATACTTAAAGTACAAAATGAGCTTAGCTATTTGCGGAGCGAAATAACTGATGATTATTGTAGGCTGATTCTTACAGAGAAGAAGACAGCAAAAAAATGGTTCAAATGGCTCTGAGCACTATGGGACTTAACTCCTGAGGTCATCAGTCCCCTAGAACTTAGAACTACTTAAACCTAACTAACCTAAGGACATCACACACATCCATGCCCGAGGCAGGATTCGAACCTGCAACCGTAGCGGCAGTGCGGTTCCGGACTGAAGCGCCTAGAACCGCTTGGCCACCACGGCCGGCTAGAAGACAGGAACCAGCCACTATTAACACTGCTATTTATTTCAGTAAATAGCACAGTAACCGGTTTCGAACTGTAAGTCCATCATCAGACGGCTGTTCACAAGATTTGCAAGATACAGTTTACGTAATCGTCAGTTTTCGATTTTTATTCTTCCACTGAGGCGAAATATTGTTGGTGTGTTGGTGCCATCGAAAATTCCGCGCGATTTTGTTGCGAATTTGCAGGATTGTATTTTTCAGATATTCCAAAATATATGCAGCACTTATGATTTGCACATCACCATATTGTGCAAAGCACCACATACAGACACACCAAAATGTATCTGCCACTTGTGAAGTTGACACAAAGATTGCGGTTTTACAAATACAATGGCGCCAGAGTGTAAAGTGTATCTTGCAAATCTTGTGAACAGCCGTCTGATGATGAACTTGTCAGTTCGAAAACCGGTTACGGCGCTATTTACTTAAATAAGTAGCAGTGTTAATAGTGGCTGGTTGCTGTCTTCTTCTTTGTAAGAATCTACCTACATTAATTGTACACAGCCACGGTCTCACCACGTCAGTTTTATACAAAATAGCATAACTGATGATTGTTGGAGTGGAGAGGATATAAAATGTAGACTGCCATTAGCAAGAAAAGCGTTTTTGAAGAGGAGACATTTGTTAACATCGAATATAGATTTAAGTGTAAGGAAATCTTTTCTGAAAGTATTTGTTTGAAGTGTACCCATGTACGGAATTGAAAGATGGACAATAAACAGTTTAGACAAGAAATGAATTGAAGCTTTTGAAATGTGGTGCTACAGACGAATGCTGAAGATTATATGGGTAGATCACGTAACTAACGAGGAGGTACTGAACATAATTGGGGAGAAGAATAATTTGTCGCACAACTTGACTAGAAGAAGGGATCAATTGTTAGAACCTGTTCTGAGGCATTAAGGGTTCACCAATTTAGTACTGGAGAGAAGCGAACAGAGTAAAAATCGTAGAAGGAGATCAAGAGATGAATCCGCTAAGCAGATTCAGAAGGATCTAGGTTGCAATAGTTCTTCACAGATGAAGAGGCTTGCAGAGGACAGAGTAGCATGGGGAGCTGCATCAAACCAGTCTCGGGACTGAAGACCACAACAACAATAAGAAATTAATACACATATAGATACATTTACAGACTTAAAGATCTACAACGAGAAGAATGTGACAGGTAGTAGGCCTTGGCCTAATGAGCAACCATTTACGTGGAACATTTTAAGGAAACCACGGAAAAGCAACATCAGAATGGCCTCCCAAGTGATCCCACAAGACTCCCCACATCCATGTATGCTGACAGGTCCCTCTTTCGTCATATTTGGTGGTCGACTGCGCAGGGGTATTCCGATACTTCAGGTAGTGTAGGTGGCGGTACCCTAGAGATTTCGTGTAGTCAAAATATTGTTGTGTTACAGATTTACGATTAGAAAATAAAAAGAAATAAAAATATGAATACTATAAAACATATGTGGACGGCGCAGAAATATTCTTCTGCATCCTGCTTCAGGTGAACTTGTACCAGAAGTACAAACTTCATACGGTACTAAAGAAAAAGAATGCTTATTTGAATATACGACCGGAAACGCATTTTTTTTTCATCCAGATGACACAGCAATATCACAGCAAGCGTCAGACTCTACCAGGGTAGAGACAGTTACCCACCTGCTACAATGGTTTGGCATGTAATGTTTTTCATTAACTAATAGTTCATATTTATTATTTTATACAGTTTCATAAGGCATCTCTGATAATTTACTAAATTTTTTTTTGTCAGTCGAGCCATCGCATCCTACCTCATATCGAAGTACGGGAAAAACGACTCTTTATACCCAAAGGACGCGTCGAAGCGCGTGCTTGTTGACCAGAGGCTGTATTTTGATACTGAACTGTACAAATCATTTGAAGTTGTTTGGGTAAGCATAAAACATTCCTTTTACTCGTTGTACTAAAGAATGTTCCAAACTTGAAATTTTAATTGTCATTGATCTCTGAACTGTACGTCAGGCAGTTTTCCTTAGTTTCCTTTCAGTAACTTTACATTAATCTTTGTACCGTTCCTATTGAAAAGCCTGCAACTGTACAAATACAAAAATTCGTCATTCTAAAAATATTATGTATATTTTAGTTAATAACGGCTTTTTTAGTTAACAATGGCGTTTCAATGAGTCTTTTTGTGCTGAGTTCGGAAAGTTCTCATTTTCACGTTTTCAAATTAGATCTGCGATGTGTTCTGTCTTCCAAGATGTATTCTGGTAATGATTTTTTAAATTCCTTTGGCTTGCCTTTATGTTAAAATATTTATTCATGATTGTTTTTTGATCCCTCCTTGTTTATTAAATAATTTTAATGAGTCAATTTTAAGCTCAACCTATTTTCATTGGAAAGAAAAAGAGGTAGAAAAGTAAAAGAAATGATAATAAAACAGCGAGTGCTCTTGTTGAAAATATGTCGATTTGCTAGTGTGCACACACCCCATATCACAACTCGCTCAGGTAAATTTCCTCAGTCATTTACGCAGGAAATAAATTCTCTAAAGGAGGCCGCGAGCATGGTGGATTTTCGTGCATAATGCCGCCTAGCTCGTTTAGCATGCTCGAAAGACTTTGTGTTACGAGTTCTAACTTTTGATCAACAGCCGAAACAGGGTAAAGAATTAAACTGTATTATGTGATCCTGACGTCTTTATTCGAAAAAGACAATTTCCTCTGTGCGTGAGTACTACTTCGAGTGTGATGGGAGATGCAAAACCTGTGATGCACTGGCTGAAGACAGCTGCTGCCTGTGAGGCGTCAAACTTGCTCAGACGAGCAGTGGACATAGGTATCTAATCGTTATGGGGAAAGTTACCCATGTAGTTAGTCATACAGTATTGCTCGTCTTCCACAGAAACAATTTCACAGTCGCTGCATGGAGTCGGACTGAGTGCTGGCAAGGCAGTGCGATGTGTTTTAGCTGTCAGCCACTATGGGTCTGTCAGCGACAAAGGCAGGCAGGCAACGCACCGATCTATTTCTTGGTCATACTTTAGGAAAAGTAAAGGGACGAGAGAGGCAATTCTGACGTTACGGCTAATAATGGAAGCAAGGCTAAAGAAAAATCAAGACACTTTCATAGGATTTGTCGACCTGGAAAAAGCGTTCGACAATATAAAATGGTGCAAGCTGTTCGAGATTCTGAAAAAAGTAGGGGTAAGCTATAGGGAGAGACGGGTCATATACAATATGTACAACAACCAAGAGGGAATAATAAGAGTGGACGATCAAGAACGAAGTGCTCGTATTAAGAAGGGTGTAAGACAAGGCTGTAGCCTTTCGCCCCTACTCTTCAATCTGTACATCGAGGAAGCAATGATGGAAATAAAAGAAAGGTTCAGGAGTGGAATTAAAATACAAGGTGAAAGGATATCAATGATACGATTCGCTGATGACATTGCTATCCTGTTCTGTTAAATGATCTGCTGAACGGAATGAACAGTCTAATGGGTACACAGTATAGTTTGAGAGTAAATCGGAGAAAGACGAAGGTAATGAGAAGTAGTAGAAATGAGAACAACGAGAAACTTAACATCAGGATTGATGGTCACGAAGTCAATGAAGTTAAGGAATTCTGCTACCTAGGCAGTAAAATAACCAATGACGGACGGAGCAAGGAGGACATCAAAAGCAGACTCGCTGTGGCAAAAAAGGCATTTCTGGCCAAGAGAAGTCTACTAATATCAAATACCGACCTTAATTTGAGGAAGAAATTCCTGAGGATGTACATCTGGAGTACAGCATTGTATGGTAGTGAAACATGGACTGTGAGGAAACCGGAACAGAAGAGAATCGAAGCATTTGAGATGTGGTGCTATAGACGAATGTTGAAAATTAGGTGGACTGATAAGGTAAGGAATGAGGAGGTTCTACGCAGAATCGGAGAGGAAAGGAATGTGTAGAAAACACTGATAAGGAGAAGGGACAGGATGATAGGACATCTGCTAAGACATGAGGGAATGACTTCCATGGTACTAGAGGGAGCTGTAGAGGGCAAAAACTGTAGAGGAAGACAGAGATTGGAATACGTCAAGCAAATAATTGAGGACGTAGGTTGCAAGTGCTACTCTGAGATGAAGAGGTTAGCACAGGAAAGGAATTCGTGGCGGGCCGCATCAAACCAGTCGGTAGACTGATGGATGTGTGTGTGTGTGTGTGTGTGTGTGTGTTGTTGCAACTGGTGACTACATCAGGAGCATTCTTACAGGGCTTTTGGAACAGTATTTGTCGATATTTTTAATAAGCTGTACATTCCTACTAATGTTGTCTTGGCCCTATCGGTATGGACACCAAAGGAGGTTTCGCATGGTACTTAAATGTACATGAGCAAATATTGCAACTCCACTGGTATCTGTTGGACTAAGAGAAGAGTCCTACCAATGTGTTTTCATGTTGACATCTAACTATACAATTAATACTGTTACAGTTCATACAGCTGTATCGTATAATCCATCCACCTGTAAAAAGAAAATTTGCATGATTCGAGGCGAAATTAATTTCTTTCTTTATATTCGTTCATAAATCTCCGATGCGCTGAGCTACCGAGTTGTTTGAAAGTGGGATCTTATCTATTCCTTTTGCCGATTTCACCTAACATACATTGTAACATCTCCGTAGCTTAAGGTTTAATAAGATTTTCCGCAATCCAGTAGGCTTCACCAAGTTCAATTATCTGATAGCTGACTAAGTAGTCTTAGTTGCTTTCTTGTTAGCTGTTTTCGTGGTTTGAATCATGTAAGTTTCTAATTTCTAAAGTTCGTCGTGCCTTCGACTGCAGCATTCATTATGTTTTTTCTCGAAGTTCTCCATCAACAGACTCTAGATAGCAATTTACATAATCTTGAGCTATAGAGCTACTTACGAAAACTGTCCTGCATATAACACTGACGATTATCATTATAGCTCTTGAATCAAAGGCAAAAAAGCTTCCATCGTAGTTTCTAAATTTTTAAGTAACTGCTTCGGATTGGTTACTTGTAGGATCACTAACATACCTATTCTTTTGAGGTGATTTTATTGGTGTCACTCTTATTGCTACCACAATTATCTTTAGCAAAAGAGCTAGTTATTGAGTCCGAAACAGAAGGAGACAAGTTCGGCAGAAGAGCGCTTTAGAGTGTCTTTTTTAATCCACCTTGCCATCTTGTGAAAAAAATATCGAAAACTATTTGAAGACAAAAAATACGGTGGTAGGTTGCTTATTTTGGTAATATTATTAACAGCGGACAATAAAACTCAACAGTCATTTTTGTACAATTTTCTTAAAGGACAAAAGCAGTGGTGGGGGATAGACAATGACCTTCCTATCTTTTTTAGAAGTGTACAAGTTATGCTTCTGGTCTCTGATAAATGAAGTCTTATTCGCTGTCCAGGTCGCATTCGTAACGACTATACACACTCTGAATGAGGTTAGCAGAAGTGAGACGGTATGTTATTTGCTGTGAACTGTTTCATATGATTTTTTTCTTAGATCTTTGACGGTTAGAGAGAAGATCCTCTGCTGAGTTTCCGTTCTGGCTTCACTTCATTAAAACACACTAGGTTACTGGACCCCACCAAAATTGCAAAAGATGTGGTGATTTATTTTCGTCCGAATTTTTGAACTTTTTCTTTCTTCCCGAGTAACGTCATCAGTGGGGAATTCTGCATAACACTTTCATTTCTCTTGTTGTCAATTAAAATTTGGCTTCTTTTACCAAAACAATATACAGTTGACGTAATTTAACTAGATTTATATGCTAATGCTGATGCCATTGTGATCGAATTCTGATCATAGTCTAGTCTTAAAAACAGAACTGTGAACAAGAGAAACCAGTGGTTTAAAAAGCTCATTGTCAGTATATTGCTGCAACCTGACAAGCCGGCCGTAGTGGCCAAGCGGTTCTAGGCACTACAGTCTGGAACCACGAGACCGCTACGGTTGCAGGTTTGAATCCTGCCTCGGACATGGATTTGTGTGATGTCCTTAGGTTAGCTAGGTTTAAGTAGTTCTAAGTTCTAGGAGACCGATGTTAAGTCCCATAGTGCTCAGAGCCATTTCAACAATAATTTCGCAGAGACGTTAATTTTTATCATTTTCACCTTCTGGAATGTTATGTAAAAAGGCACCTAATTCCACGGAACGCTTGATTAATCGCTACGAAAACTAGGGTTCGATGGAACAGTTTTCGAAACGCTGCAATATGGGGTGTATCGTGCACTCAGTTAAGATATCAGCTATAATTTATATATTTTGCTTCAACGAGTTCAGTTTATGGACATTCTAGCTTTTACTATGTTTTTTAATAATTGCAACCCGCCACATACTCATTGCACCTAACGTACTGATAATGTTACGTATGTTGCCTATAGGCTGGAGACTTTTTTACCGGATTTGTACCTAAGCACGATATGGACAGGTTGATCCTTGGACTAGAAATACTGAACAGGATGCTAGAGGACAAAGAATGGCTCGCACTGGACCATATCTCGCTTGCAGACTACGCCACAGCTGCGACCATGGCAGCATTGGAGGTAATGAAATGTTATCCTAGACAGTTCACTCCAGTATAACGTTGGGAAAAATATAGATGGGACGTCCAACTAACTGAATATATTTTGCTTTTCTATCGCCAGTTCTTTGAACCTATAATCTGACAGCTGTCATTCAGTCTTGATCACTAATAACATTCAAGTCCATAGTAGCTACTCTAAACCATGCTAGTCCAAATTCCATTACTCCCTCGAATTTTTAATGACTAGTATATTCGTTATGCGTGTTGGTATAGCAATATTTGTCAATTCTGAAATCGAAAAAGAACTAAGTGATAATAAATTTTTATACTTTAGCATAATTTTATAATAATAACAAATATTCGCATCTTTTTCAGTATATTCCACATCTTAAACTTGATCTGTCTAAGTATGGAAACATTTCACGATGGCTTCGTCGTGTTGAAAATTCTTTCCCAAGGTACGCAGAATTGAAGAAAATATATAGTGATTCTGTGGTTGTCTTAATGGAAGAACAGAAGAAACAAAAACAAGCACCAAAAAAATGAAACAAACTGTGTATGAATTACTTTTAGATTAATATTTGGAATAAATATTTGTAATAAATATTCAAATAGATGCATGTTTTCATTTCTTAAGAACATGTTCTCTGAACCAATATATGCGGCGCGATATGCGCCGGTATTTTGCAAATACTTGAGATAATGTGAATGAAGACATTTTGCTATTCAGTGTAGTTCCTTCTCATTGAAACAGTCTGTGTTGGTAGTGCAGTATACTTTAAGTATTGCAGAAAGGTCATCCTAGATTAAATTCCTTTTTGTATTCGTCTTAGATCAATGATTCGGCAGAAAGACGTTTGTTAATCGTAGGATTACAAAAGAAAGTGCTGTATTTGTTTTGTACTGAGGTGCTATAGTATAAGCGTACAATTAATTTAGCGGAAGAAAGTTTAAGTAAAATTTTTATGGTCATTTGTCTTAATTTTTCGCAACTACCGAATATCTTCGTTTCTACTTAATCAGTATGCTTTGTCCACTCATTGGAAGTTTGTCTAACAACACGTAAGTTTTCTGCATTACAACATAAGAATGGACGCTGATCCACTATGCTTGCTCAAATAGAACACAGTATAGTTACTAGACGCATTCCTAAACAAAAAAATTAAATATAATGATAGGCTATCCGATGATATGTATAATGATTACATACAAGATTCAAACTTAGAGTCGGCAAATTGATAACTGTATACTTACCACAATGCGACATCATGAAGGGAAAAAGATAACCTGAAAGTACTAAAAACTCGGTATTCAGTACGTGATCGAAATTTATCCAGTAGCGGTGGTTGCTAGTGAAATTAATTATCTATTAATTGAAATACAGAACTAATGAGCAGTGTAGTAACAGCAAAAAGTAGATAAAACTAGACGCAAGCAAAGTTACACTGTTAGGTTATTTACACGATTTCTGTCGAAAAGTAGTAGAACGACTCAGGTCACAGACAAAACACGCATGACTTGTGTATGTGGTTTCTTGCTTCTTAATTACAAAATGCTAAAGAGTAAAAAGGCTTAAATTTTGTATGACATGACTATATTTGTCTTTGTCACTACTGGTACGATAAGGTTACCAACAATATAGGAAGAGGATAATTGACTGGGGGTTGAAGGTTTGTACACCTTTCTTATCAGAATACACAATTTATTTACAATAGAATCACAACAAACAATTTCCAACAAGTGATACACCTCACTAGAAAAATTCAGCTTTAAGTAACTCACAACAATAGTACGAGGGTCACTCCAAAAGAAATGCACAATAATTTTTTTAATGCACTTTTATTCTACATGTTTGAAAGATTTACAGTGTGTAGATACATCCTTTTGGAACAATATTTTCATTTCTCCACATAATTTCCATCCCTCTCAACTGCCTTACGCCATCTTGGAACCAGCACCTGTATACCCGCACGGTAAAATTCTGGGCCAACCTGTTGGAGCAACTGTTGGGCAGCGTGCACAAGGGAGGCATCATCTTCAAACCTTGTTCCACGAAGAGACACTTTCAGTTTCCCAAAGAGATGATAGTGACATAGAGCCAGGTCAGGACTGTAAGGCAGGTGTTTCAGTGTTGTCCATCCGAGTTCTGTGATCGATTCCATGATTTTTTTGACTGACACGTGGCCATGCATTGTCGTGCAACAGCAAAACATCCTCCTTTTGCCGATATGGACGAACACGACTCAGTCGAGCTTGAAGTTTCTTCAGTGTCGTCACATATGCATCAGAATTTATGCTGGTTCCGCTTGGCATGATGTCCACAAGCAAGAGTCCCTCGGAATCGAAAAACACCGTAGCCATAACTTTTGCAGCAGAAGGTGTGGTTTTGAATTTTTTTCTTGGGTGAATTTGCATGATGCCACTCCATTGATTGCCTCTTCGTCTCTGGTGAAAAATGATGGAGCCATGTTTCATCATCGGTCTCAATTCTTCCAAGAAATTCATCTCCACCATTCTCGTACTGTTCCAAAAGTTCGCTGCATACCGTTTTTCTTGTTTCTTTGTGAGCCACTGTCAACATCCTGGGAACCCACCTGGCACAAACCCTTTTTAACGCTAACACTTTCAGTATTCTGCAAACACTTCCTTCCCCTATCCCAACGTAGCGTGACAATTCGTTCACTGTGATGCGTCTGTCAGCAGTCACCAATTCGTTAACTCTCTGCACATTGTCTGGAGTGTGTGTAGTACGGGGCCTGCCGCTGCGAGGACCATCCTCAATGTTGCCGTGCCTGCTTTCATCACGTAACCTGCTTGCCCACCAACTAACTGTACCGCGATCAACAGTAGCCTCTCCATACACCTTATTCAACCTCTTGTGGATGTTTTCCACTGTCTCGTTTTCACAGCATAGGAATTCTATGACAGCAAATTGCTTCTGACGAACGTCAAGTGTAGCAGCCATCTTGAAGACATGCTGTGACGGCGCCACTCACGGGGACAGGTTGAACTAAGTTTGAAAACAAGCGGGAAGGATTTATCTACACACTGTAAAACTTTCACACATGCACATTGAAAACTGCATTTTTACAATAGTAGTGTGCATTTCTTTTGGAGTGATCCTCATATATTTTAACTCAGAGTTAGTTGTCGTACTGAATGGTCAGAACATCCTAATTAGTAAAGAATATGGATTGAGATCAAGCCGTAAGGAAACGAAAGTAATTAGGAATAGAAAAATGATATCAGCGATAAACGTAACATCAAAATTAGGGACGAAGTGAAGAGGTTCTGGAATCTCATAAGCAAAGTAACATGTGGCAAAGCAAGAGGAGCGTAAAAAGCAGACTAACACTGATGAAGAAGGCATTCTTCGTCAAAAAATGCTACTGGCATCTAACAGGCCTTAATTTGAGGAAGCTATTTCCAAAAATGTACGTTTGGAGCGCAATGTTGTATGACAGTCGATAATGGATTGTGAGAAAATAAAAAAAAGAAAGAATCGAAGAGGTTGAGATCCGGTGCTACAGAAAAACTCTGAAAATTAAGTGGACTGATAAGAGATGATGGTTTTCTCCGCTGAATCAGCGTATAAAGGAACATATGGAAACGCCAAAAAGAAGACGGGACAGAATGGTGGGACATGCATTGTCAGAGAACAGCTTCCATGCTACTAGTGGAAACTGTAGAGTGTAAACACTGCATATATTCACAAATAATTCAGAACAGTGGGTCGAGCAGCTCGCAATTTAGTAATTTTACGGTCTTCTTCCGTACTCATCTCATTACATTTTCGAGTGGGTGTTAAAGATCTTGCTGTCGTGCGCCCACTAAACCTTTTCATCATCATCATTGAGATAGCGTCGAAGAGCTACTCTGAGATGAAAAGCTTTCCATAGGAAACAAATTCAAGGCGGGCCGCATCAAACCAGTTAGAAGAATGGATACGGAAATAAGGATACTGAGGCACTCAGGAAAGAAGAGATAGGTTTGAAGTTCTCCAAGGCTGTAGATACCGTGATAAAGAAGCCCACAATAGGCAAAAAAAGCAAATTAAATAAGCCAGCCGTTTGCCGACAGTTCGCTGTATGATTCCAATTCCTCAAATGGAAATGCATCATTCTTCGAAAAGCATTGACACGACACCATGTGGTTTTTAAAATAAGATTGATGACTTTCGTACTGTTTTCTATTCATCTGAGCAGCGGAATTAATCATTCGCCTTACTCAAAGTCGTCCATCAGTACTGTTGCAGTGAATCCTGATGCAGTTTGGAATTCCGGTGTGATTACGACCCTCTTCAACTGTCAGCGGTCTCAGTCAGTTAACAGACGAGGTCGGCCTGTACGCTATTTTGCTTTGCATGTCCCTTCAGGTTTCCACTTCACTATCACACCGGAAACAGTGGACCTAGGGATGTTTAGCAGTCTGGAAATCTCGCCTACAGACGGATGACAACTGACACCCAATCATCTAACCACGTTTGAAGTCCGTGAGTTCCGCGGACCACCCCTTTCTGCTCTCTCACGATGTATGACTGCTGAGGTCGCTGATATGGAGTACCTGGCAGTAAGTGGCAGCACAATATACCTAATAGGAAAACGTATGTTTTTGGGGTGTCCGGATACTTTTGATCACATAGTGTAGAATGATATTTCTTCCGACAATGATGGATGGAAATTATTTCTCAAAGGATCGGCTGAAGGCAGTTAAGCAAAGGATCGTGTCAGACCTAATATAAAACCCGACAGAGGCAACAAATGAGGCTGCTTCCCTGGTATTTCTTAAGTCTACTACATAAAATGTAGTTCACTGGAATGCGTTCTTTGATGTCTTATTGTTTGAGACAGTATATTATGTTGGCACTGACCGATTTGGAAAGAGCCAACACAAAATACTAAAATAGTACTGTCAGTGGATTCTTCTTATTGTGGGTTCTACAGATCGCATTATACGAAACCTTTCATTGCTGATATAGATCAGAGAATTGAAATACGGTACCACGATTTCTCTATGACCTACATGGGGTGATAGTTAAGTTCCATTTTACATCCTTCCTTGTCAGTATTATGAGGGAATGGGGACGAGCTGGTTTCTCCGAAGTCATACTTTGTAATTAAAACTGCCACTTTATTGCTGCTCCCTCAAGAATTTTGCTCTTAAAGCGTTAAAAACAGCATAAAATATAGTACTTTAAGCCATTACACATGCGGAAAGCTTAAGATACATAACTTACCTGGTAAAAGGTCCGATATTCCTATCAGTGGATATTAAAGTAGGGTGTGTTCATCCTTCGGCCTTATGACGGCTTGACGTCTGCTGAGAACATTTTCAGTGAGGTGTTTGAATTTTTGCGCAGTAAAGGCAACTCATTACTCCTCAAAATCCTAAACGAGAGAAGGTAGTGATGTTGGGCGCTAGGGTATGGACCCAAGTCGACACTCACCAAATGTGTTTCATTGGGTTCAGATCGAAACTTTGGGCAGACCACTTCATTTCAGCAATGGTATTGCTCACAAACCTTTCCCTCATGGATGCTGATTATGTGTCCGTATCGTTCTGCATTTAGCGTTTCCTTAAGCGCAAATTGGGGATCACACCCTAACCACAACACACTCATACCTTAACACAACTTCCTATCCCCTTGACTAATGGCACTAGAAGTGGTGGCAAGGAACGTCCTCCAGGTACTCGCCACATCGGAATCCTTCCTTCGGATCACCACAAGGAACGAAGGAATTCGACCAAATTATTCGTTTTCCATCATCCACTGCCCATTGGGATCGCTCTTTACGCCACATCAAGCATCCTTAAATGTGTGGCTTCTGGTGAACTGTTCGACCAGGCTACCTCATATTTTGCCTCCTTTAGGGCAGCCATTGCTCTAGCCGGACTGCTGGTAGCACTTTGCAACTGACGAATGATTCCTTCCGCTGACCTCATGCAGTTTTTTACAACCACCCTCCGCAGTGCTCTACGTTTCTGTGCGTCAGTACATGAGATCTATCTGGTCTTGGTTTAACTGTGGGTGTTGCTTCGCGTTCCCACTTAACAACCGCAACACTAACAAACATCTTGAACATCTGGAATGTCCTGACGGATTTATTACTTATGTGATATTCGATGGCTAGTCCACGTTCGAAGTCACTTTTCTCTTCTGACCGTCCTACGCTGCTATTATTGCTTCTTTACAGGCAAAGCAACATCCTGACCTTTTTTTGTGCTGACCAGTTCGCCTCTCACATCATATAGCGGTCAGTTCCGAATTACATGTGAGTGTCTGGACACTTCTGATAAAACAGTGTATATCGGTGCTGATTACGTCAGGAAAGACAGCAGGTAATTTCTTCTACTTGTCCTTCCATTTTAATGGCTTCAGTTTAGTTTGTCGTCTAAACATTTGTTTTTGTGATTAGTAGATATAAAAGTTTAAAGATACTTGCCATTCACTTTCGAGATACACAGAAAAATGAATGAAGTTTTTACAAACTTCTATTCAATCGTTTACCATCCTGATAAAAGTGCTGACAACTAAATAACGAGAGACACGAAACATCGAAATATTCAATTAGTAAACTACGTGATTTCCTCATTCCATTCCTCTAAAACTATAGATATCCTCTCCTCATTGTTTTTCGCTATTTGTTTCTCTTTATATTATCACATTCTCTCTGATTGATACAAATTAAGAAAACATGTAAACAATGGACTTGGCAGACATTCCCAAAGATTTCTTGGAATTTCTGTCGCAGCCGTTCATTTTGTTTAATTTTTTTTTCAAGCAATCGATTTACTTTCATAGTGACATAAGTGTAAACATAAACTGAAGGCCTCGGCTGTGGACAAAGGTAAGGGGCAAATTGGTTGTTTTGAGAAACTGCAGTCTAAAGTTTCAATAAAATCTCACAAATAAGATATTTTAGTTACATTCATTGTGATTTTTATCAGCTAAGACATTGTTTCAAATAACTCTAGAGTAGCGAATTTTTTATTAAACCCTAAGTTCTGCGGTAAAGTGTTATTCTTAAAAATACGACAGTGTGTGTTTACCATTGTATCGTTGCAAACTGAGTGCACTTAACATGCGTTACCACTAACTTACCATTGTTTACTTGGTGGGTGAATTAACGAACTGTACTGTGATACCATTCAAAAATACAGATTTAAAAGGTCCAAATTGTTTCAGTTTATGATAGTAATATTTGAATTACAAAGTTTTCAAATAATTGACTATAACAACCTCAAAAGTAATCTACGAAACTAAGGGTGTCCCTTAATTTTATCCTTTAATTTTATCCCTTAATTTTGCTGCCATCACGTAAACATTGGTTAGGGTCGCAAGTGAACATTGTTTACTTGCTTAAACACAACTGTTAACTTTTACATGATTTGCAACAATTTCCGAAGCGCATTTGCGTTCAGAAATATGTTCAGCAACTTTATCTGAGTCGTAGTTAACCACATCATCCTCGGATGTACAAATCGTCCCTGAAAATAATTTCTCTGGCATGAACACAGCACATATTACTACTACTTGCAGCCATGTTTTTCACTCTTACCATTGTTTACATGCACAAATACTGACCAAATTATCATTAGCGAGAATCTGAAATTAGAGACAGAGCTGCCATTTCAGGGTTTGCGTGGAACTGTCAGCTAATAAGAACAAAACACATCACGTACAATGTTTTGTATGCAGTAAATCTGTTTCCTATCGACTGTCCCTTACCACTGTCTACAGATCATGTTCACAACTGAAGAACTAAAGAAATAAGCCTTTTTCGTCGTACATCTGAAAAGAAGTTTCTATTGAGCAACTGATTTTTTTTCTGTTGATAGCCTTTGTTATCCTTTATCATATATTTTCCCCACCGCTAAGTGAAACAATGTCCTAAAGGAACATGGTTCGAATCTCAATCTGACCATCTTGATCAAGCATTTTGGTGTCTAACGTAAGAACAGGAATACATTCTTTCACAAATCAACGGCAAATAGCTTCCACCATCCTAAACCATTTGTGCTACATCTAATGGCCTCCAACAAACGTCCATGGTACTTTCTGAAGCTCTAACATTATATTTTTCCGAGGTTGTTGATTTACTGTGCTAACGACAACAGCATGCGCCTGGAAAGTCTCCGTTACTGTCATTTGGTTCAAATGGCTCTGAGGACTATAGGACTTAACATCTGAGGTCATCAGTCCCCTAGAACTTAGAACTACTTAAACCTAACTAACCTAAGGACATCACATACATCCATGCCCAAGGCAGGATTCGAACCTGCGACCTTAGCGGTCGCGCAGTTCCAGACTGTAGCGCCTAGAAACGCTCGGCCACCCCGGCGGGCCGTTACTGTCAGGTAATGTGTATTGATGAGACCACTTGGCATCAGTAAAATTATCCTCGCTACATTTTATCGACCTTTAGCTAAGATCTCTGCGCCGCTGCGTGCAAAAGATAGTGGAAAATATTACACTGATGATTTTTTTTTAAGGCACCAGTCTTCTGACTGGTTTGATGCGGCCTGCCGATAATTCCTCTCCTATGCCAACTTTTCGTTCCAAAGTAGAATTTACAGCTTACGTCCGCAGTTATTTACTGGATGTATTCCTATCTCTGTCTTCCTCTGCAGTTTTTACCCCCTACAAATCTTTCTAGTTATAGTACCACGGAAGTCATTCCATAATGTGTTAACGGATGACCTACCATTCTGTTCCTTAATCTTGTCAGTGTTTTCCATGTATTCCTTTCCTCGCCGATCCCGTGGAGAATCTCTTCATTACTAACCTTACCATTCCACCGAATTTTTTTACCCTGATGACTTTCAGGCAGTTAAATATTTTCATGCAAAACTAGATCTCACGCTGGTCACTTTGAAACCACGTTTGCCTATTTAATTCTCTTTGGCTATGAATATTCGGACAAAACCGCCTGGTGTAATTAATAGGAGGTCTTGTTTTCGTTCTGCTCCCGCGTTTGCAAAAATGTATCGAGTGTTAATCATAAATAAAATAGTCCTTTCTGCGTGATGTCATTTACAAATATCCTCGTTTCGGTATCTTGAACCATTTATGAGATATGACGATTTTTACCACCTCTTGATTCATCGGACGCGCCGCGAGCGACCCGTCCGCGAATATAACAACCAATATCTCAAAAATGAAAAGTGATGTCATTCCGCTCTCAACTTTAAATACAATTTAGATATATTGGTTACATTTCATACGCAATAATGTATGGCCTTAAAAGAACTATCTGGAAAATCTACGCAATGTGATTTTACCTGTGCACATTCTTATAAATGTAATGCAACCAGGTACTCAATTTCGTGCAGCACAGTAACTATGACGAAAAACGAAAATAAATACAGACCTTTTTCGAGCAAAGATATCAAGCTATAAGATGCGGAAGAATCAAATTTTTTTACCAAGTACTTTTCTTGAAATCGGATGATAAGCATTTCTTAGCTGTCGTAGCGTCCACTCCACTGCTTTGCCGAGAAGACACGTAGCTGTCGCCCTCTGTCGCACGTGCTGCAGCGACAAGATTCAAACACGTATGAATTCAAACGTTGTCAGTTGCAGCGGAAGACAAGCAGCGGCATAAATGTCGCTCACGTAGGACTGATCCGTAACTATACATGTAGTTGTGTATTATCGTCTGAAGCTGTCGCGCGCTCTCGGTCGCTTCTGTCGCTTACGTAGGATGCGGCCTTACTTGATGATTTTCCGTCAGGTACTACGAACTGTGACGCCTCTGACAGCAAATCACAATCCAATCACTAAACTGAGACGATATTCTAGAAGTACGCAATTTACTACATGCCGCTTGTCTGGTACAGTGTCAAATGCCTTCTGGAAATCAAGATACACATAATCAATTTGAAATACCTTCTCAATAGCTAGTTGTGTTTAACCAGAACGACGTTTTCTATAGCTGTATTGACTGTTTGTCAATAGACCGTTCTCTTCGAGGTAGGTCATAATGTTTGAACACAATATATGTTCCAAAATCCTGCTGACGTTAATTATATGGGCCTATAATTTAGTGGATTACTCCATTTGCTATCTTGAATATTGGCGTGACCTGTGCAACTTTCTTTGGCATCGGATCTTTCGTCGAGCGAGCGGTTAAATATGATTATTAACCCTCGCTATACCAAGAAGGGCAGGGGGGGGGGTACTCTATGCCCACCTTTTGAAAATACTGAAATCCACTCAGGTACTCTATTTTTTCAAATTTTGTAAAAAAAATATTCTATGACTGTTTTATATTTTTCGTTTAAGCTTAATCAGAAAATCTGAGTGTAAGGGTGGTGGTCATAAAGTCTGTCTCCACTCGGTAGTTGATACGAATTCCCACAACAGTCGTCTTGCTCTACAAATAATAGCATTACATAACCTTAGAACGCATGGACCTTATATTTCTCTGGGTTGACAGCAACAATGGTCTCAACGACGATTCATTTCCCTTTGGTTCTCTATTGTTTCCTGTTCAGTGGCACTTAGTCCAGTGTTAGATACAAACGTGATTGAAAATGTATCGGCAGTCACTTACTGACAGAGAAATATCACAGGTTTTGGAAGAATCTACAGATTCTCAAATTGAATTTGATGAAAATTGACGATGTAGTGAGTGAATCTGAAGAGGAATGTGTTGTGCTCGAGTATGTGGATAGTGGTAGAGTAGCTACAGAGGTTAGTGACAAGTATATTGCAAGCACTGGAAAAATTTATAACACCAGTCCTCATCACATTAGAAGACGAGTAGCACAAAACATAGTGACAGAAAGAGAAGGCATAAGTAAAGTGTACTTCAGTAGCACTATAACGACTTTTACTACTAATGTTTCTCAAAATAATTAGACTTAGTAAACTTAAATGATGAGGTAAGTGAAAGAATTAAATTCCATTTTTGAAAACAGTTTGAAAAGAAATATTCACGTTCTGGATCTTGATTATGCATCAATAGACTTTTCAAAAGTATGTTATTAATGTAATTCAAGAATAATTAATGAATTTTATTTATTTCTTAAGTTTTTTATGGAGGCCACAAAGTACTCCCTCACCCCTCCCCCTCCCCTTGGTAATACACGTTACTGAAAATGGCTTGGTATTGCGAGGGTTACGTATGGAGGTATTGCATCAACATACTCTGAAAGGATCCTAACTGGTATACAGTCTGGACCGGAAGACTTGCTTTTATTAAGTGATTTAGGTTGCTTCACTACTCCGAGGATATCTACTTCTAAGCTGCTCATATTGGCAGCTGTTCGTGAGTCGAATTCTGGAAGACTGTGTTTAGTAACTCTGCTTTGGCAGCACTGTCGTCGATAGTGTTTCCATTCCTATCGCCAAGAGAAGGCATTGATTGTGTCTTACACATTGTTGGGAAGTTAGTAAAAAATGGAAAAAGAAATGCAGACTCAATCTACATAAGGAAACGCAAAGGAGATAAGAATTTCAAGTCAGCATACAGTAATATTAAAAGTGTCACAGAATTAACAGAAGTGGGATTCATTATGAATAGAAAGGCAGGACAGAGACTGAATTACTGTAATCAATTCTGTAGTGGGGTATTTCACATCAGAATCGGCAGAAAATAACATCAACAACCACAGTTTAGGTACACATACTAACGTCACAAGCAAAAGATGATGAGACAGGGTCGGTATGGGGATACTGAGTGGATAATTCAGTATGTACAGGGAAATGCTACTGTAATAATCATAGGGATTCTAACTAAGATATTAGGGAAGGAATAGAAGAGTTACGAGAAAATATGGGCTTGCTAGTAGAGAGGAGAGGGGAGAAAGAGTAAGAAATGAAATGAACGTATGGCATCGTTGGCCGGGAGGGCCCATCCAATAATGAAGTTATGGGACGAATTTTAGTTACTAATAGCAAATACACTGCTCAAAAACCATAATAGGGGAAGATATGCTTGGAAAAGACCAAAACGTCAGCTAATCTAACGTACCATCGTGTGACGTAACAAGCCCCTTCCTTCTGAAGAATATATTTTTGTAAATATCTAAACATAGGTTTTGCAACTGGCTGGCTGATTTTTTTTTACCTCTTCCGCATCATAGAGAAGCATAGATACAAGGAAGGTAACTGCAAAGAAGCACTGGGTGACAGAAAATATACTTCAACTGGTGGAGGAAAGAAGGAAATACAAAAATGAAAAGGGAAATAGAGGAACACAGCAATACAGTTATCACTTAGGAGTGAAATAAATTGGAAGTGCAGAGAAGTCAAGAGGAAATGTCTACTGGAACAATGTAAGGAAATATGAAAAGAGAGGCGTGAACATTAGAGTGCAATGGGAGTTCCAGTGTCAAACGCATGGGTTAGAGCAGATAGGGGAAAGGATACACTGAAGTCCTGTGTCAGGCTGAAGAAGTGATTCACGACGTGACAGAAGAAGAAATGGCAGTACATTAGAGTTTTACAGGACCAGAGATCAAATATAGGTCTTAATTTGATGATGAAATTTCTGAGATTGTACGTTTGGAGCAAAGCATTGTATGGTGCTGAAACACAGACTGAGAGACAACCAGAACAGAAGAGAGTCGAAGTATTAGGACGTAGTGTGCAAGTGCTGCTCTGAGAAAAAAAAGGTCTGCACAAGAGAGGAATTTGTCAGAAAATGTGGTGGAATGAATGATGATTGTACGTGAAGAATTAACTTAAAGTGTAAGTAATTAAGTATTAGTGTGTACCTAATTTTAAGTAATGAGATAGTGAATAAGGTAAACTGCGTGAGAGGCTTCTTGCAAATCTTCCGAAATTTACATCAAGAAAATAACATCTTTTCTTCGGACACCTGAAGATATTGTGTAGATCTCGTTTGGCAATCTTCGGGATCATTATTTGGAAAACTACTAACTTTAATTAAGGATTTTGAGTGGCAAGCCAGCGGAACTACCAGTTTATACAAGGGCAATGAGCGTCATTTGTGCCAGCCAATGAGAAAAGACCACGGCCCCTTGTACTGTAGACGGTAAATCGACTGCGCAGACAAATTCTCGAAAAGTCGGACTTAGGCTATCGTAAAGGAAGGTCGTGTCAGTCGTTGCTCTGAAAATTTTGATAAGTGTTGAAGCATATGCTGAAGTGATGATCAATGTAATGGCAGTGCAAAATGGATATAATCATAATTATCTGGTTTGCATGTTTTTTCTTAGACTATTTTTATGCTAAATTGAAAATTGCTTGTGTTCCTCCATGTCATAAATACCGCTTGTCATATTACACTGCCATTACTTAGAGACACTAGCTCGCTGGGAGTGGGCCACTGTATAATATTTTGGTGATTAAATTTCATCAGTGAACACCAGGTGAGCCTTTTGACTGTTAATAGACTGATTTCAGTTGCAGTTTATAACCGGATGGTCATTCGTTCGCTATATACGCGGGCTCTTTGTGAAGGGGACAGTTAGAGTGAATTGAATAGAAAAATAAATTAATAAGTGTTCAACAAAGTGTTCCAAACGGGTAACACGAGCTTTCATGCAGTATTTGTGGCCTCCCACTAAGAAAAGACAGCACAATAATTTTTCAAACAGCTTACCTCATTTAATAGCAAAACTAGACCTGATGTGTAGAAAGAACTTACAGCAGACTGACAACATTACGCAGCTTAGGGACACGCCCAATGCAGTTAACTTTTTACAGGCTTTCTTGACTAATGTACATTTTTCGTCGTACTAGAGCACGAGGCAGATTTCTGAAACTTCGTGGAATAAGTGAGAACATAATGAGCACAACCGCCACAATCGGCTAAACAGTTCTATCATTGTAATATCTTAATATATGATAAAAACAATTGAAAGGTGTCTTGGGGCTTAATGAACAGAACGCGTTTCAGCTAAATAGCATTTTTTAGCTTAAGAATGAAATTATACCGGAAGATATGCTGTGATCGGGTATAAGATGCCGCTGCGATGGTATTAGCCTTCTGAGATGAACGTGGAGTCACCGGTTCTGAACCTAGAAAGACTTTGTCTTTTGGCGAAGTGCTAGGATAAATCATCTTATTCTACGAGCAAGGTATAAAGTTCGGTAACTTAATTTTAAGATTATCTTCAAATTTAATTTGAAATTTGTGTACTGTTTGTCATTTTTATCTATATAGCTGTTAATTTTCTTAGAAAATTGATGTGTCGACAGAAGTGCCGACACAGTGTGATTTGAGGGGATCGCAATGCACGCTATAAACACACGAAGGATGGCGTGAGGTCTGAAACAGGATACGTAATGAATGCTATAAAGAAAAGTACGTAGCTTTTGGAATACTTAACTTTAATCCATCCTTGTTGTATACATCGTTCTTGATGAGACATGCTTTATACGATAAGTATCAATTGCTATGTAAGGCTAATGGCGCCTTGCTAGGTCGTAGCCATGGACTTAGCTGAAGGCTATTCTATCTGCTCTGCAAAGGAGCGAGGCTTCGTCAGTGTAGTCGCTAGCAAAGTCGTCCGTACAACTGGGGCGAGTGCTCGTAAGTCTCTCGAGACCTGCCGTGTGGTGGCGCTCGGTCTGCGATCACTGACAGCGGCGACACGCGGGTCCGACATGTACTAATGGACCGCGGCCGATTTAAAACTACTACCTAGCAAGTGTGGTGTCTGGCGGTGACACCACAAAAATGACTTCATCTTTATGTACGATTCAAAGAGGCCAGCATCTACAAATTCCTTCATAATGTGTATTTGTCTATAAATCGCGCCACTATCATTCAGTGTGCCTTGGCGATTTATGGATGCTGTCCATCATGTCTGAAAGTGACTAGTAGTTGTGCATGTACTACCGTATTATGTGCATTACTTTCATTCTTTTTTTCTTATTCGTTATTAGTCTTTTCTCCACAATACCCCCTACCCACTTTCGTTTTTATAATCCCCTGCCGGTCGCGGTGGTCTAGCGGTTCTAGGCGCTCAGTCCGGAACCGCGTGACTGCTACGGTCGCAGGTTCGAATCCTGCCTCGGGCATGGATGTGTGTGATGTCCTTAGATTAGTTAGGTTTAAGTAGTTCTAAGTTCTAGGGGACTGATGACCACAGATGTTAAGTCCCATAGTGCTCAGAGCCATATAATCCCCTGCTCACCTGATTATCAGTCCTGTACATCCCGCCACCGAACTTCTCTTATTCTCCCTGTATTTACTTTCAGCTCACTCATTTATCTTTTCAGTCCTGTAATCCGGCGGCTCTCTAACTTCTTTGGGGACGGAATCCTATTGAAACGCTAAATATTTTGCCGAAACCTGAAATATGCAAAGCCAGGTTTTATATTCATTCATTAATTCTAATCATTTAATGAAAATCATACAAAACTAGGTACGTTATACACTACTGACTTCTACAACAATATACAAAAGAACACAGACACAATAATACAATGCACAAAATAACACTGCACTGTTTAGACGGGAAACTGAGAGAATTGTTTCCATTTAGTGGAATTTTGACAAACTGTTTAATGTCAGGATTAACACAAGAGAGTTTAAGACGCATGTCAGATTAAGTAGCCAGTCTACTGCGGAATTTTGTCTTTGTAGCTATGGGAGCTGAGAGCCCCGTTTCACACAAGTATGTTGTTAGGAACGTTAGAGGAACAATTAGAGTTTGTGTGTCAATCGTGCCCCACAAATCAAGTGACATTGTTTTGAAAACGATTCCATGCTTGAATCTAACGTCAGATCTAAAAAGGAATTATAGGTTTCATTTCATATATTTGCTGGCTTCTGCAAATTCAGTAAAAAAGGATTATGAACCGAGGAATTCATTGCCAGTATTCTGCTCTTCAGGAAAATACGTCTCAAAAGATGCGCGTGCGTCATGTAGACATTGGAACACTTTTTTTAAATATTTTATTCTGTTGTCTCACCAACAAACATATTCAGTGTCAAAAAGCTTTCCAGTTTTCTCTTGCCAATATAAACAATCCAAAACTCTGACTTTTTGAAAACTTTTACTTTGTTTTTAGTCTCTTTTTTCTTTTTGTTACTTGGATCTTTTTCTTGTGAAGATAGATTTAATACATTAACATTCCCAAATTTACCTTGTATCTGCAAAATAATCTAATCAGAACAACAAAATTAATTCGCGCAAATGGTCTTTTAATTTAAAAAAAATGTAAATCGTAAAAACTTGTAATTCAGCTCTTAGAATAATCTTGTTACGGAAGATAACCACCTACCCTCATTGTGCTCCCATAATCTTCATACAATGTTGAAAACAATCGACATTTAAGAGGGTGCCATTTAACGTCATTATTTTTATTACTGGGTCAAGAACCAATTTTAGATCTGCTGGCGTCTTCTTCATCGCAAGTGCTTTCCTGTGAGGGATCTAATGGCTGGAATTACAGTTTGACGCTTTGCGTTTTACTGTAGATACCTTTCTGCTGTTTCACCAATCACTGCCTTTACCCCATCTGAACAGTACAGTCGTTCCCGTCGAGATGATTTCTTCCAAAAAACTGTTAATCATGTTTAAAAAATTCTTTTCTGTCAGTAGTAGTTGGCAGCACAGATATGCTAGTCTTTTTACAGTGAATCTTTATATGGATATCACAAAATTAACAGGAAGACAGCCAGTCCAGCAATATCAATCGACTCATCCACTTGCAATTACCCGTGTAGGTTCTATATCATTAGGCTGCATGTCCTTGGGAGATATAACGGCTATTGTTTCCACTTACTTTCAGTAGTTCGCAGTAGGCAGCAGGGCCATATGTTTCAATGCCAGATCAGTCAGTAATGCAGACTGTCGCTCCTGCAAGTATTGCAAATGCTGCTACATATTCCGCAAAAATTGATTTCATTAATAAAATTAGAAAAAATAAAATAAGGTGGTGAAGTGTCAGACTACCTACCCAAAGATCTCGGATGCAGGCTAAAATAAGGTGGTGAAGTGTCAGACTACCTACCCAAAGATCTCGGATGCAGGCCACTGTCAGACATGTTATTTTTTCGCTTCGAAATGCTGCATAACTATACATGAGGTGTGCAATCTGATTAATAAGAAAGAAACAATAGCGATCGCATGTCCTCTGACCTCTCTTCTCACTCTGTCTGTCTGTCTCTCTGTCTCTCTCTCTTATATAATGGCATTTCCCCGTCTCATCTAAACCACGCCAAACAAATGTGTGATGCTTCATCTTCAAAGGTCACTGTGTCAAAGGGACGTTGGAGTTCACCTTTTCCTTACGCGTATGACTTATCGAGTGATGTAGTAAAAAAACAGGAACGACTACTTGCCACTTACTACTTGAAAATCTCAAGGGCCGTGAGTCGATTCGGATTATGTAATAAAAAGAGAGCTAAAGGTAGGAAATACAGCACCATATAAAGGTTAATAAATGCAATGTTAGCAACAATTTATCAAAGTATGGAATGTCATTTGTTGAGGGTACTTTGACTAGCAGGCTGTAAATAATTCGCCAGTGTCTTCTTGTCCCACTCCTTCTCTCGTTGCTGTTAGATGCATTAACGGTCGCTTTTCAGATGGTGGCCTTTAAATTATTAACCACGATTTTTGAGCAATTCTCTTATGAAGATACACCAGTGGGACTATATTTGTGCGTTATATCACATCAGATAAGCTTTCGATGTGGATGAAAATGTCTGATGAAACAGTCTCTACTGGAAGTACATACCAAAACTGAAAATTGATGGCTTCAGTTTTTGAACAACATCCAGCAGATTTTGAGACTTTTTGTTGCGTGTTTCGTGAGAATTTTAGTGATAATGTCTTTTAGGTACCGAGCGACTGTTCAAGAATAGTACATTGCTAGAAAGGTTATTTAGTTTCTCGCACCACGTGAAAACTAAGCAGTTACTATTAGTTTGCCACTAATATTTGTCATTTAGTGGAGTCTCCTCAAAACGGTAGGCAGTACAGCGTATTTGATTAGTGTCAAAATGATTTAATTTTATTTAAAGAGGAATTTTGTTGCCGATTTTGGAGAGCCATAGCGCACGTAAGTGGTTTTGAAATAAAATTAATCTTAATACACAATACAATTTTAATTGTTCGACTGAGTGCAGCAGGCCGCTGTGTCGAGCGGTTCTAGGCGCTTCAGTCAGGAACCGCGCTGCTGCTACGGTCCCAGGTTCAAATCCTGTCTCGGGCATGGATGTGTGTGATGTCCTTAGGTTAGTTAGTTTTCAGTAGTTCTATGTCTAGGAGACTGATGAACTCAGATGATTAGTCCCATAGTGCTTAGAGCCATTTCGACTGAGTGCATAATTACTAGCATTACACAGCGTAGAAATGGCTGGATAATTAATTTAAAATGGTGTCTGAAAAGATACACACTGCTGATCGTTCTAAAATAACACTTTAACGTACAAGACAAGACGCCAAGAAGTACACTGTTGAGCCAGAACATTATGACCACCTACCTAACAGCCGGTATGTCCACCTTTGGCACAGATAACAGCGACGGCTCGTCGTGGAATGGAAGCAATGAAGCCTTAGTAGGTCGCTGAAAAGAGCTCGCACCATATCTGCACCTCCAAGTCATTTAATTCCCGTAAATTCCGGGCAGGAGGCGATGAGCTCTGACGCCACATCCAATCACATCCCTGATGTGGTCGATCAGGTTCGGACCTGGCGAGTTGGAACGCCAGCACTTCAACTGGAACTCTGCACTATGTTCCTCGAACCACTCCTAAACACTCCTGGCCTCGTGACATGAAGAATTATCTTGCCGAAAAATGTCACTTTCGTCGGGAAACGTAATCGTCATGAAGGGGTGTACGTAACCTGCAATCCGTGTACCATACTCCTCGGCCGTCATGGAAGCCACGGTGAAAGTTCCCCAGAGCATCAGAGCATAATGGAGGGGCCGCCAGCTACTCTCCGTCCCGCCCTACAGCTGTCAAGGCGCTGTTCCCTGGAAGACGACGGATTCGTGTCCTCACATCGGCATGATGCAGAAGCTATCGATATTCACCCGACCATGCAACGCTCTGATACTGCGCCAACGTCCACTGCCGATGGTCACGTGCCCTTGATGTCGTGATGTTATCTTTGACACATGTTTGGGTCATGGGCTGCAGGGGACCAACCTTAGGCGTGTTTGGTGCACTGTGTGCTCAGACGCACTTGTACTCTGCCCAACATTAAAGTCTGACCTTAGTTCCGCCACAGTTCGCCACCTGTCATTTTTTACTAGTCGGCTCTTTCTAGGATATCCGGCATCTGTAATGAGGGGCGGCCGCCCAACCCATGTCTGGACGTGGTTTCACCATGGTTTCGCGTGCGCAGCTCGTGGCCTCGCGGTCGCGTTCTCGCTTCCCGAGCACGGGGTCCGGGTTCGATTCCCGGTGGGGTCAGGGATTTTCATCTGCCTCGAGAGGACTGGGTATTTGTGTTTCCTCATCATTTCATCATCATTCATGAAATTGGCGAGAATGGGCTGAGCGGAGGTCGGGAATTTGTACGGGCGCTGGTAACCACGCAGTTGAGCGCCCCACAAACCAAAACATCACCAAGGTTTCGCCATGTGTTGAAGACACTCACCGAGCACTCCAGGTCATCACAATCTTCCATCGGTCAAACTCAAACAGATGACTGACCTCCTTCATTCTACACACGGACAGCATGTGCACTGATACTACATGCACCGTGTGTGTGTCTGACTAGCAGCCATTCCTCGCCAGTTGACGCTGCTATGACATGGACGGGTTTATATCGATAGTAGGTCTTTGGTCATAATTTTCTGACTAATCAGTTTATGTTACATTGCATAAAGACATTACAAGAGCGGTCGTAACGAAATTAGACACTTCAACGTCACACCCGTTGTCTACAGTCCACAGGCGATACGCGCTGTGAATCGGCCGGTTCATAACTTTGTTGCCATACTGTTAGCAGTGCAGTAGTGTAGCGCCAGCTGAATGTTCAGCGCATCCGTGCGATATCATGTGCTCATCTGTGGTTTCAGTCTTCCGTGGAACGCACTGTCGCTTGCTCCAAAAAGTGCCCGCTTACGGTCCATCCGATCACATATGCAGTTGGATAGAAAGTTTTCTAACAGACAGGGAGCAGTGTGTCGTCATGAATTGGGTAACTTCAACAGAAACAAGTGTAGCTTCAGGTGTGCCACAGGGCAGCGTAATAGGTCCGCTGCTTTTTACGGTTTACATAAACGATCTGGTTGATGGAAATGACAGCGGCATTAGAGTGTTTGCCGATGACGCTGTAGTTTACAGGAAAGTAGTATCACACGAAAGTTGTGAACAAATCAATGAGGATTTGCAGAAAATAAATGCATGGTGTAGTGACTGGTAGTTATCTCTCAATATTAGTAAGTGTAACCTACTGCATATAACAAGGCCAAAATCCCCACTGATGCACGAGTACAAAATAAATGCCCAGTCTTTGGAAGCGGTAACATCCGTCAAGTATCTGGGTGTGACTATTCGAAATGATCTCAAATGGAACGATCAGATTACACAAGTAACGGGCAAGGCGAACTCTAGATTGAAGTTTATTGGTAAAATCCTGAAGCGATACAGTCCTTCAACAAAGGAAATTGCTTACGTTAGTTCGTCCAGTATTAGAGTATTGTTGGTCTATATGGACCCTTAACAGTTGGGTCTGATTCAAGAGATTGAAAAGGTCCAAAGAAGAGTGGCAAGATTCGTGACTAGTACATTTAGCCATCGCGAGAGCGTTACAAATTTCATTGAAAGTTTGAAATGGAAAACACTTGCAGACAGACGACGCGCTAAACGGAAGGGGCTGCTCACTAAATCCGAAATCCGATCTTTGCTGAGGATGTAGAGCATATATTATTACCAACAACTTTCAAATCGCTCAGTGATCACCATTCAAAGATAATGGAAATAGAGTTCGTACTGAGGCGTTTCAGACAGTGCATTATCCCTCGCGCGATCCGCGTGTGAAACAGAGGGGGCGGGGGGGGGGGAGGGGAAATATGACTTTGGCGCGAATAGTGCTCTCCGCCACCCACCGCTTGGTGGCTAGCGGAGATGCATTGACGTGTGTTGAGAAGTGAGCTAAATGCAGATTCAAGGGCTTACGAGTCGCATAACTCCCGTCGATGTGCGCTTAGGGCAAAAAGACATTCGAAAACAATCTAAAATTATCAGATCGAATTACCGACATTTTTTTCACTGAGCTGGCTAACATTGAGGAGTCTAGGAATAATACAACATTTGTGCCAAGTTCATAAAATGACGATGAAACCTTTGGCATTTCCGACTCGACTGATTTCCATATTAACAGTGCAGTGACATCGGCAGAATGTCTAAATGGGAGCAGGTGTTTTGATTGTCCAAGAGAGTGGGATAAATGATAACGGAAATCTACGGAATTCGAAAATTTTGACCAAAAGTTAATACTTATAACCACGGTAGATGAGAAAATCCGACGGCTAGAAAAATACAGGTTGATCTAGGTGGATACATTAATTATTCTCGCTCAGAGACTTCCATCCTTCGTCGTCTTGACTCACTTTGCTTTTTATTCAGAGACTGAATGATGGACGAAAAGTTGTAATAGACTGCAGAGACATTAAAGCAGTAACAATGAAGTTAGAATGAACTACTTGCATGCTGAGGTCAATGGTCTTGTAGTACGATAAAACTTGGATTTCGCAAAACCATATGCAGAAATGCAATGAAGCACCAAAGAAACTGGTAGAGGTATGCGTATTGAAATACAGAAATATGTAAACGGGCAGAGTACGGCACTGCGGTCGGCAAAGCTTATACAGGGTGTTACAAAAAGGTACGGCCAAACTTTCAGGAAACATTCCTCACACACAAATAAAGAAAAGATGTTATGTGGACATGTGTCCGGAAACGCTTACATTCCATGTTAGAGCTCATTTTAGTTTCGTCAGTATGTACAGGGAGCAGTGTGTCGTCATGAATTGGGTAACTTCAACAGAAACAAGTGTAGCTTCAGGTGTGCCACAGGGCAGCGTAATAGGTCCGCTGCTTTTTACGGTTTACATAAACGATCTGGTTGATGGAAATGACAGCGGCATTAGAGTAATTTCAAATGTTCTTAAAAATTAAAAAAAATTAGGGATCTCTGTCTTTACCACAGAATATGATGGAGCACTTTTCAAAAGAAAATTCCGGCCAGTCTCTACGGAAAAAAATAGAAACTGACATTACAAGAAGTTTAGAATAAAATTAATTTTCTTCTTCAGCCTCGATTCACCTCCAGTTGGCCCAATTGAAGAAAGGTAATGTTGACTTTGGTGCTTGTGTTGACTTGCGACTCATTGCTCTACAGTACTAGCATCAAGCACATCAGTACGTAGCATCATCAGGTTAGTGTTCATCACGAACGTGGTTTTTCAGTCAGTGCAATGTTTACAAATGCGGAGTCGGCAGATGCCCATTTGATGTATGGGTTAGCACGGGGCAATAGTCGTGGCGCGGTACGTTTGTATCAAGACAGATTTCCAGAACGAAGGTGTCCCGACAGGAAGACGTTCGAAGCAATTGATCCGCGTCTTATGGAGCACGGAACATTCCAGCCTATGACTCGCGACTGGGGAAGACCTAGAACGATGAGGACAACTGCAATGGACGAGGCAATTCTTCGTGCAGTTGGCAATAACCCTAATGTCAGCGTCAGAGAAGTTGCTGCTGTACAAGGTAACGTTGACTACGTCACTGTATGGAGAGTGATACAGGATAACCAGTTGTTTCCTAACCATGTACAGCGTGTGCTAGCACTATCAGCAGCTGATTGGCCTCCACGGGTACACTTCTGCGAATGGTTCATCCAAAAATGTGTCAATCCTCATTTCAGTGCAAATGTTCTCTTTACGGATGAGGCTTCATTCCAACGTGATCAAATTGTAAATTTTCACAATCAACATGTGTGGGCTGACGAGAATCCGCACGCAATTGTGCAATCACGTCATCAACACAGATTTTCTGTGAACGTTTGGGCAGGCATTGTTGGTGATGTCTTGATTGGGCCCCATATTCTTCCACCTACGCTCAAAGGAGCACGTTATCATGATTTCATACGGGATACTCTACCTGTGCTGCTAGAACATGTGCCTTTACAAGTACGACATAACATGTGGTTCATGCACGATGGAGCTCCTGCACATTTCAGTCGAAGTGTGCGCACGCTTCTCAACAACAGATTCGCTGACCGATGGATTGGTAGAGGCGGACCAATTCCATGGCCTCCACGCTCTCCTGACGTCAACCCTCTTGACTTTCATTTATGGGGGCATTTGAAAGCTCTTTTCTACGCAACCCCAGTACCAAATGTAGAGACTCTTCGTGCTCGTATTGTGGACGGCTGTGATACAATACGCCATTCTCCAGGGCTGCATCAGCGCATCAGGGATTCCATGCGACGGAGGGTGGATGCATGTATCCTCGCTAACGGAGGACATTTTGAACATTTCCTGTAACGAAGTGTTTGAAGTCACGCTGGTACGTTCTGTTGCTGTGTGTTTCCATTCCATGATTAATGTGATTTGAAGGGAAGTAATAAAATGAGCTCTAACATGGAAAGTAAGCGTTTCGGGACACATGTCCACATAACATATTTTCTTTCTTTGTGTGTGAGGAATGTTTCCTGAAAGTTTGGCCGTACCTTTTTGTAACACCCTGTATAAGACAAGTGTCTGACGCAGTTGTTAGGTCGGTTACTGCTGCTACAATGTCAGTTATCCAGATTTAAGCGAGTAGGAACGTGGTTTTATAGTCGGCGAACGAGCGTTGGGACACAGCACATCCGTGATAGCGATGAAGTGGGGATTTTCCCGTACGACCATTTCACAAGTCTACCGTGAATATCTGGAATCCGGCAAAACATCAAATCTCCGACATCGGTGCGGCCAGAATAAGATCCTGCAAGAACGACAACTGAAGAGAATCGTTCAACGTGACAGAAGTGCAACGCTCCCGCAAATTACTGCAGATTTCAATGCTGGGCAGTCAACAAGTGTGAGCGTGCGAACCATTCAACCAAACATAATCGAAATTGGCTTTCTGAGCCGAAGGTCCACTCGTGTACCCTTGATGACTGCACGACATGAAGCTTTACGCCTCGCCTGGGCCCGTCAACGCCGACACTGTACTGTTGATGACTGGAAACATGTTGCCTGTAGGACGAGTCTAGTTTCAAATTGTATCGAGCGGATGGATGTGTTCGGGTATGGAGACAGCCTCACGAATACATGGAACCTGCATGTCAGCAGGGGACTGTTCAAGCTGGTGGAGGCTCTGTAATGGTATGGGGCGTGTGCAGTTGGAGTGATATGGGACGCCTGATACGTGTAGGTACGACTCTGTCAGGTGACACGTACGTAAGCATCCTGTCTGATCACCTACTGCCATTGGGCAATTCCAGCAGAACAACGCGACAACCAACACGTCCAGAATTGCTAAAGAGTGGCTCCATGGACACTCTTCTCAGTTTAAACACTTTCGCTGGTCACCAAAGTGCCCAGACATGAACATTATTGAGCATATCTGGTATGCCTTGTAACGTGGTATTAAGAAGAGGTCTCCACCCCCTCGTACTCCTACGGATTTATGGACAGCCCTGCAGGATTCATGGTGTCTGTTCCCTCCACCCCTACTTCAGACATTAGTCGAGTCCATGCTACGTCGTGTCGCGGCAGTTCTACGTGCTCGCGGGGGCCCTACGCGATATTAGGCAAGTGTACCAATTTCTTTGGCTCTTCGGTGTGTAGTTCCTTAGGCTTCAACAGATTTACTGTTCTGAAAATGTTTAAGATATTTTTGTAGAGAGTATATCGGCGATTTGGATGATGTATGTAGAGTCTAAGCGTCAGTTAGAACTGCAAACATAATTTTTCTGGAAGTAGGGAATATTTTCGGCCATATTAAGGCGAGGCGTCAGAACAAATGTCCTGGCAGCGAAACAAGAACGCGCGTTGCAGCGCACGGAGCCCCTCGCAAATAAAATGCGTTGATATCTGCCACGATACAATAATGATGTCTCAAACGTTACCAAAATCAGTTTCATAGTTTTGTTAACAACTATGTCGGTGGAAGTTTCTGCAAGGTCCAACAGAACGCGAATTCGTCAGCGACGACTGTTTTCATAACACATATGGAATAGATTCACATCTCTTACGGTATTTAATTTTTTATCTCGGAGTACTTTTATGTTTGCGCTATAAATTATGTGTCACATGCATCTGTAAACTTTCAGAGTTCAAATAATTTTTTTCTCTCCAAATAGGTCAGTAGAAAATTAATTTTATTCTAAACTTCTTGTAATGTCAGTTTCAATTTTTTTCCATAGAAACTGGCCGGAATTTTCTTTTGAAAAGTGCTCCATCATATTCTGTGGTAAAGACAGAGATCCCTAATATTTTTTTGGAATTTTTAAGAACATTTGAAATTACAACTAACTGGCAATGGTATAAGAGGATGAGATGAGTTGCCTATTTTCGTAACGGCAGCAATTACAAAAACTAAAAACACCTAGATCTTTTTCTGTCGTTCTAAGCTGCTGTGGTTGCTGACAAATGAGAGTCGCAGCAAATTCGGTAACTAATGTACTGCGTTGTCCTTTCTCTGTACATTGCATTATAAAACCATTCTGCCAAGGAAGAGTACTCAGTTAAAGAATAACGTGTTTAATGTGCATTTGCTTGCTGAATATGTAATATCAGTTCGGGAAATAGACTGTCAGACCCTGCGAATGGCAGTTTTTGATTCGACACTTGGGACATTGTTGGCAACTGAGTTACTTTTTAATATCTACATTCAATGTCGCTATTTCTTTGCTTCTGTTCTTTGATGATGTTTTTGTGTTCCTCAGTGAATCAAGGAATGTTGTATACGGTACTGCCTTTAATTATGAAATTAATATATTGACGAGTTTCATATGCTTCAACCGAAATATCCTGGAAGTTCGTCCATATTTGCTATTTCTTAGATAGAGATACAGCAGTCACTATTATCCGAATAAAATTTATGCACTCTCAATCGGATAACAACTACATGACCAGAGTGGCATGGTTTCCACAGTAGAGGATACCACGGTACCTTATCATAGTATATTTGGGCTGGTACGTCGCATCCATCACGGTGCTGAACTGCCTTTGGATGAAGCCGTAGTTGTATAGAAATTGATAGCAAGTGATGATAACAGTAACAACACTTGACTGGAAGGAAAGTAATAAGATAATAGGCTTTACCCTCCACAGGAAAATTATAATCTGCCGTGAAGTTGCACAACCGCCCTTTTCAAGACATTGTATCTCATCAACTGGCGTTGGCATAAACCAATAAAGTACAAAATAAACAAGATATGTGTGCGCAGTTCGGGTCCGTGCATGAGATTTTTCGTAAAAACATCGAGATAAAATCGGAAGAAATATTTGGTATTAATATGTAATTTAATTGTCGATCTCTTTAAAAAATGATTACTCAGACTAGTATAATTATTACAGAACAGATAAATTACAAGTCCGAACTGTATGCCCAATGGACCAGCTACGTTATCGCTTTGCGACTTTTTTTCAGTTTCCTTTTTGACGTTGCTGTAGCTCTCGCATTCGTTCGGAAATTGACCATTTAGGTTTTCTGGATTCCTTTCAACGGGAGTTTTCCTCTGATATGCGTTTCCTACAACTCTGAGCCTTTTTAAGAGCATATGAGACGACATGTTTCACTTATTTTGTAATTTTGAATTGAATACCGAATTTCACTTACATTCCAGCGAATTTTTTTGGTGTCTGACTTCTTGTCCTAGTAGCGCTCCTCAGGCTCTTGCGAATGACACCAGAATCAATGTCCTAGTTAAACGCTCCTCCGCGTTACAAAGCTTATAGCTCTAGGCGGCCTTAAGGCGATGAATAGTAGTGACAATATTTGCCGGATACATAATTATATTCACCGTCTAGGAGTGACGTAGAGATTTTGCACAGTAATATTGAGAACATCATGAACTTTGAAAATAGATTGCACTGCCAGAAAATATTGTGCCTTCTATGGGTAGAATTGCCAATATTCCCGACGGTCTTTCATGTGCTACACAGACCAAGGAGGTTAGGTTAGGTCTGTTGAGTGGATAATGGGTTTAGAACGATATATCGTTATTAACGCTGTGCATCGAAGTGTAAAAATACAGCTATTGCCGGCACTGTGGGACATTAGAGCGCATGAATACAAATAGAGGATTGAGAATGCTGAATCCAATGATTTGTTGCTCAGAAAATCTTTATTTTTAATAATTAACGAAAAGTCATTAATGAAAACATCTATTAATATTTCTCTGTGTATGCATTATTTACCAGTGCACGTATTTTGTAAATATCGAGTCCTGGAAAGAACATCAAGTAGCAAGGTATCGCAGTATAACAGATAGCAGTGACGTGATGGAACTGCGTATCTCGTATTATGTTGTTTTTTGATGATAGTGGAATATAGCCGTCAGCAGAATTTTGTCAATGTATGGAGGGAAACATTTCCATTAGTGTATCACATCTTGAACCATCAACATCCAAAAAGTTACGATAATCATCCCTCAGTTCTTTCAACAAATTTCGTGAGTGATCCTTCACACTCCGTGAGACAATTTGTTTTCTGCTTGCAGAAATTATAACAGCAGCAGCATTTCCACCGTCCAACATTCCGAACCAGAGAATTACCGCACATTATTACTGACAATATTATTGAGCATTCTTCGGCTAACGTCAATAATATTGCACAGGGATAGTGTGCCGTATTATTGACCGTCGAGTGGGGCTCTTTACACGAAACTAATTCGTAAACTAAATCGCGGATGCGCCTACGCTGGTACGAGGACGCCACAGTGAAAACGGACACTGCGCGACAAACACGTACAATGGTTCAAATGGCTCTGAGCACTATGGGACTCAACATCTGTGGTCATCAGTCCCCTAGAACTTAGAACTACTTAAACCTAACGACATCACACACATCCATGCCCGAGGCAGGATTCGAACCTGCGACCGTAGCAGCAGCGCGGTTCCGGACTGATGCTCCTAGAACCGTTCGGCCACAACGGCCGGCCCGTTATGGGCTCATCCAGTGTTTACGCATAAATAGTTAAGTAGCTATTGGCGATTAGAATCTGATGGTATTTTGCCACACGAGAAAGTTCGACCAACAAATGAACAGACGTTCTGACGAAGAAAACCTCCTGAGAGACCCCATTGATTTTTTCGCTTTATTACGTTCTTCATTGCAGGGCGTTGCGCAACCCACAACTCGGCAGCTGCGCACGTGCTCCTGACCTTGGCCGCGAGTAACGAGACAAGCGTAGGACTTACAGTCAGAGAGTGCGCGGCGTTGCAGGCGACAGCACGGTGCGTAGCGTCTGCACACAGGTACAGTTCACCGCCATATTGTTAGCTCTTTTATCTGTAATATCACGTAACATAATAGGTGATAAAGTTAGTGGAGGTACTATTACTATTTGTATGCTTGTTTATATCAAACGAAACTGTTACTTAGTGGCTCTCAGCACTATGGGACTTCAGTTCTGAGGTCATCAGTCCCCTAGAACTTAGAAATACTTAAACCGAACTAACCTAAGAACATCACGCACACACCCAAGCCCGAGGCAGGATTCGAACCTGCGACCGTAGCTGTTATATAGTGTGATGGTATGTTGGGTATTTTTAAAAACAGACGCGTTTCAACTCTTATTTAAATAGCGTTTTGTTGTAATCGTACTCAAATATTAAACATTGTTTTTCATTTTGCCAAACACTGACTGTAGACATAAGACATTAACATTTATACTTTGCCGTAAAATCAAATAGTTTTCACATCTGTTTTTCCTTCCAAATGTCTCAAACGCTTCGCAATGTTGTCACGTTGGAAGTTGAGGTACAGCATCTAATTATTACCGCAGATTCCCACGTTTCCCGTATGCTTTTCTTGAAACTGATAGTTTTTGTTTCCAAGAACTTAGCCCATGTATAATAACTACAGGGCCGGTCGGAGAACATTTTTTCCATACAAGTGACTTATTATTAGGCACCTCGCCTCTCCTCTTTTATCTCGTACACTTTCATCCATGACAGTTTCCGCTAGTAATCTTGAAACGCAGTGTATACAAAGCTTGCACATGGACACGCCCCTCTCAGCTTGGCGCCCCAAGCGATAGCTTACGATGCCCTCTGTGGCATTGTAGCGAGAAGGAAGCGACTCTGCCTTACTTCTCTGGTTTCTGTATCACTAACTTGGTGTCTTACTGCTTCGATAGTCCCTCGTCGCACAGTAGTAACGCTCAGGCGCCAGGTTCCATGTAGGTTGCGATCCTGCTGAAATGGAGTGTTTAGGGTTGCCAGTTGATAATTGTTAACAACGTTTGTACTATACTCGTTTTAATAAAGAAAATACGTCACGTTTGTGGACATTATGACGGAAGTTTGTCTCAGAACACTGTCTCAGATTGTAAGATCCTACTCCCGAAATGTCGTATCTTGTCCCTGCTAAGGTTGCACAACATTGCCTCCTATGATTTCATCACTAATGCTCCTTGCTGACGCTTCATTGTCATATGTACATGTAGCCTGGCTGCTACTGAGCATTCCCAATCGCATAAATGTGCGTAATACTTGGCTTAAACACGTAAAGGGAATACACGTATGCATTACAAGCTACTAATTGTGATTTGATCTGTTTAGAAATCAGAGCATATTAAGGTGAGCATGCGGTGCAGTAGCTCCTACTGTGCCGCAGACAACGGTGATGAATCTCCATGGAAAGAATACACTTTGTCGTCCGCACTGCGCACGTCTTCAACCGTAATACGCTGCCCTCCCCCATTCCGAGCCAAAAATTCAAAGACTCAACTGTTGAAATCTTGAGATAAAACTTACAATGAGAAATCGTTTTTTACAAAATACTGTTCTGAAATTCAGATTTTTAGAACATAATTTCCTATAATCAATACAACGCAAATGCAAAGTCCCATGATAGATCCCATTCATGGCAAAGTCCTTCTGGAGATAGTCTGCCGTTGCCTTCCACCGACGTGATAGGAAGAGTTATCTGCTTATTATTTTTCTTCTGTTTTTAATTTAATAATTTCATTGGCTGTTTGAGTGATCTTTCCTTATTTAACTTACAGTGACTATGATGAGTGTTCTGGACCATGCAGTGTGTTGTTATGGATGAAAGGAAGGGAAAGGGCAAAGCATGGTACCGGCACATAGCCTCTTCTTCACAAATAACACCAAGGCAGCCGTCGAGCTAAACGTCCCAATTCGATGGACGGATCATCATCAAGTGTCACATGCGCTCGCTTCAAGAGTCGCCACGGAATTGAATTCTGGACACTGGTACCAAGAGTGATGATCATGAATTACTGCGCAACCTCCTCTCCACCCCTTGATGGCCAAGTACAAGTCATGAAAATTTCATCCACCACCAGGATTCGAACCAGTTTACTTCCGAGTCGAGTAACACTGCACCAGCCTGCGTTGGCTCTCGGCTACGGAGGCAGGGAGTCAATAAAATCACAGAATGTAGTATAAACAAGAAGTTCTACAGTTCGTCCCTACAGCAGTGTCACTTTGCTCCCTGGTTCTATTGAGGTTGCTGGCAGTCGTAAATAATAGATAGTCGCTACGAAGGCTACAAATATGTACCGATAACAACTTCAGAACGAAGTTCAACTTATCTTGGATACACTAGCTGTCTATCACTCTCTCTCTCTCTCTCTCTCTCTCTCTCTCTCACACACACACACACACACACATATACAGTATCTCGCTTCACGCCTCGACCCATCACAACACATTGGTCACACATAATGGGCGAAAGCACAAATTTTTACGGGGGGGGGGGGGGAGGCAAAACTCTAAAATTAGAGAAATCAGTATTTGTCAGGCGTAGATTATCTTTATAATCTAAAAATAAGCGTGATTTTATGATTAACTTCAAAGCAAACTATCTGTATTATTGAAATGATTATTGATGTGACACATTTTTCAAGTCACTCTAAAATTGTATCTTTCATGTTAAATTTTACATATATCCAATAAAATAATCAATAAAAACGGAAGCAGTAAAATATTTTTAACAAATGTATTCATGTACCACTAACGTAAATCTTATAATGGGTGTGAAGATTCTGGAGTAATAAAAAAATCAGAAATGAGAATACTGATGACTATAAACGAAAGTAACCAGTCACGAAGAGCCTTTGAATAATGTTCGTCTACAGTGAAAACGAAGAGAATAGACAATAAAAATGCTTATACGCTGTTATATGTAACTTTGCTTACAAAAAATTCATCTATTCGCATTCACAAAAAATGAAGTTTCAGTCAAACCAAATGAAATGTTACAAGTTACGGCTCAAAACAATAAAATAATTAATTGCATTTCTAACAAGAGCTGATGAAGAAAAGACTACCCATGAACAACCAGATGTGATATGAGACTAAACAAATTTTAACATTACACCTGATCCTTTTTGACGGTGAATAACAATGGCCGAGATTTTTGCCTGAATTTGTCAATGACTAAGTTAGTAAAATCAGGTTTGTCAATTACTCTTCGCCGGCCAGAGTGGCCGTGCGGTTCTAGGCGCTACAGTCTGGAACCGAACGACCCCTACGGTCGCAGGTTCGAATCCTGCCTCGGGCATGGATGTGTGTGATGTCCTTAGGTTAGTTAGGTTTAATTAGTTCTGAGTTCTAGGCGACTGATGACCTCAGAAGTTAAATCGCATAGTGCTCAGAGCCATTTGAACCAATTACTCTTCTCCTGTCAACAAGTAGCATGTGAAGTCCACATAATCTGGTTTCAGTCGTCGTAGAACACAGCAATAATTTCACTCTTCGTTGGGTACTGAAGGATGGTTCAATAGCGCGTGTAGTTGCAGGCAAAGGAACAGCAAGGCGTAGAACTTTTTATCAAAGCAGGTAAAAATTCTGCATGTTTATCAATAGTATCAGTGATCGATGGATTTATAATCGTTTGTGCTCTCACTGGCCAAAAATCATCCCATAGTGTTGCTTCAGATATTATCAATATTATACTATTCCTGAGCCACTGTATCTCAGGGGCCACTTATCTTCGCCGACCTGTAAGTTGTGAGGTACATGTATCTCAGTATACTGAATTTCTTGTGAGTAGTTTCGAAAAGAGAAATATTAGTAGCAGTTTGGTGCACATTCAGACCTCAGCTAGATGTAGAAAATTGCAGAGCGAATCTAATGAGCATTGTGATTTGAGAAAATGCTTAAAATACAACGGTACCGACCGGCCCCCGTGTCATCCTCCTCCCAATGGCGTCACAGGATGCGGGTATGGTAGGGCATGTGGTCAGCACACCGCTCTCCCAGCCGTATGTTAGTTTCCGAGACCGGAGCCGCTACTTCTCAGTCAAGTAGCTCCTCAGTTCGGCTCACAACGGCTGAGAGCAGCCCGCTTACTAACAGAGCTTGGCACACTGGATGGTCACCAACCTAAGTGCTAGCCCAGCCCGATAGCGCAAAACTTGGTCTGATGGGAACCGGTGTTACCACTGTGACAAGGCCGTTGGCCTCTTACTTTGTTGGTGTCATCTATATAGCCTTCGTCACCTGAAACCGAATCGAGAATATTGGAAGATGTGTGTTGGAAAGAGAAAGGACTGATCTGTGTTACAGGTTGGTTTACCTGACGTCTTACGATGAAACATCAGTAGCTGACTGCCGCCAGGCCTTACCAGCCAAATTCGAATTATCGTTGTTTCCAGCTTTAGCGTACTAGAGTCCTCAGAATTAGCCTCATTTTCTGGACCTAGCAGAAGCGTTCACTCGTTGTTAAATAACTATTGTACTCTGAACGAACTCACCAAACTTCCTTACCCAGGCTGCACCTCTTTCCAGCACTATGACATTCTGTAACGTATTCTTGGATGTCATTTCGCGATGAAGACGACAAGCCTGCTGTGAAATCGATCGTTAAGGCATAGCGCAAGTGACGCTCTCTGAAACCGAACAATCACCCCACAAAGCACTACTTTTAACTATTGTTGATTGCGTTAAGAAGGCTGCAACGGGAATTTGATTCCGCTACAATTAGAACACGCCTCGTAGCCAACTTGACAACAACACTGCGATATACCGATACGGGATGGATGGGGTTCCCAAGGGGGGACAGCTTGAGACTGTCTCGTTTGAATAAACCAGTATCAGAGCCGAGATCATTAATACCAGCCACCTTCAAACGACTGCACGTAGAGGTGTTACTCAAGAATTTGAATATGGGAATTTAGTTGTTGATCCTGGTGCTACGCCACTTGAGTTGCATCAACTTTACGTAAATAATTATTAGAAAAATTAATTGATTCCCACCAAAATCTGTAACCAAAGAGAGGGTATGGAAAATACATTTAATTAGAGGAAGTGGTGGTAATATGGACCCTGCAACAAATATGGCCCCCTTTAATATCTTAATAACATTTAGCTGAACTCTAGTGGTTATAGCTGGAACTAGTCTACTAGTATCCTTACTGGCCTGTAGTAGCGCTGGAAGCAGGTCAGTACAGTGGTTGAGTGACAGTGAGGTTATATTTTTCCAAGCTCCTGTTCAAAACTTTGAGAGGTATGTGAATTTCACTTTATTAATGTACCATTATTGGTTAATACTTAGATGTAAGCACCATGTATACAACCTAGAAAGTGAAACTTCCTGACAGATTAAAACTGTGTGCCGGACCAAGACTCGAACTCGGGACCTTTGCCTTTCGCGGGCAAGTGCTCTACCAACTGAGCTACCCAAGCACGACTCACGCCCCGTCCTCACAGCTTTACTTCTGCCAGTACCTCGTCTCCTACCTTCCAAACTTTACGGAAGCTCTCCTGCGGAGCTTGCAGAACTAGCACTCCTGAAAGAAAGGATATTGCGGAGACATGGCTTAGCCACAGCCTGGGGGATGTTTCTAGAATGAAATTTTCACTCTACAGCGGAGTGTGCGCTGATGTGAAACTTCCTGGCAGATTAAAACTGTGTGCCGGACCGAGACTCGAACTCGGGACCTTTGCCATTCACGGGCAAGTGCTCTCGGTCCGGCACATAGTTTTAATCTGCCAGGAAGTTTCATATCAGCACTTGCCCGCGAAAGGAAAAGGTCCCGAGTTCGAGCCTCGGTCCGGCACACAGGGTAAAAGGAATTTATCCCCTAGAAAGAAATATATTTCAAGATGATGAATTCATCGCTGGGGAAGAAGTCCCGATTCTTGCGTCTGCTGACCAAGCAAAACAACAGAAACCCTAAAAGAGAGTTCAGACAGAAGAGGACCTTGATGCTATTGAAATTGCATTTAGTGGGTCTCCAAGGGATATCCATCCCATACCTGAGAAGATGAAAGCATCGTCTCGTGGTCGAAAACCGTGTGTTGCTAGTCTTGTGACAGGATCTCCATATATCTTTGTGACCGTGGACGTAGACGAGGGAAATTAACAGCTATCAAAAGAAACTTGACTTATATCACAGCCATCTTTTCTGGAACCCAAACCCAAACTCGTAGTAGATGGGATGGTGCAACTGGTCGCGGAAGAGGTGTTAGTAAGAGTAGTCGTCAGTTAAAAAAACTTTGATTAAGCAAGAAGAAATGGACAGTGTTGACTCAGATTGTGGTGACGATGACGTCATGGGGATCTCAACTGGTTCTGGTGATTCTCCATGTGACCTTCCTCCAACCAGATAAAGACGATGCTCCTTGCCTATTATGTGACTGGAAGTTTTCATATTATGTTCGTGGCGAATTATGGATGCAGTGCCTAATGTGCTCTTTATGGGCTCACAACGAATGTGCGGGGGCGGAGAAAGAGGACTCTGTTTGTGACTTCTGTCGCTAGTACTGTGCTACTTCGTACTTTTATGGTTTTATCTCTCATAATAAATACGTATTTTAATTAAAAAGCAATTCTTCGTTTCTCTTACAGCAAAAAAATCTTAAAATATGCTGGGGGTGCATATTACAAACGCCATGGAGGCCATATGAACTGCACATCTTGTTCGCAGTCAAATTTATCATCTTTGGGAAATAAAATAATAAAAAAATGTATTCTGACCTTTTTAAGGAATGTAATCAATATAAAGCCTTAGTTAACTGTCAGTAGAGTATAACTATATCAATTAAGGTACTATTATTCTATTATTGTTTTAGTGTTCAATATTGTAGTGAAAAAGAAACTGGGGGTCCATATTACCACCACTTCTTCTACTGCAAGTACATTCAATATTGACATCAAAAAGAGATTTATTTAAATCAAACATGTTCGTGTGAACACTGATTATGCATTGGAAAACATCAATAATAAGCATCAAGTACAACTGAAATCAAGCTTGAATGATTGCAAGATTGACCACAAGCGCTAACTGCTCTCTGTGAGATACTGTACAACTTAGTGTGTACCGGTGGCCAATAAAATCAGATGTGAATTATCATACAATGCACCATTGATTGATCACTCCAGAGAGTCTACTATGGAGCTTGCCAAATTTATTCATTTTGCAACCTCGGTAGAGTTGAGTTTACTTCAGAGGGGGTATTTTAACAGCCTATTTATTTCCTAAGTGCCAGAGCTGCATACATTAGCTTTATTGTTGTCGTTCTTAGTGTGGACGATGGCTGCATTGGGTGGAGGCCGATGCTGCAGTCAGGGCGGCTGTATGCCAGATCGACCAAAGGACCCTGGAGCGAATACCACAAAAGAAGCACAACCACGAAATTTCTAAATTTTGCGTTCAGCAGTCCAGAAGAGAACTGCCTCCCTTCCACACGGCAACCACCCAAAACCCATTGCGCTGGGTCCGACAGAAGTCTGTAAGTGCCATTCTGGGCTGAGGGGCAAATTTAGCGCCAATTACACCTCCGAAATTAGTATGCTCAATTACCACCACACATTATTTGAACATCGTCTAATGAAATAGCTTCCCGCCAGAGTAAACGGCGCTTTCAATCGTGAGCTGGCGTCATGGCTAAGCCACACAGATTTTACACGCAGGAAGCCATAACCATGGAAACATGCACTCACAATATGCAAAGACGGTGAGCTATTTATGGGGTCAGAGGGTTGCGATGCTGGACACACAGTTCTCGGAAGGTCAACAACCCATGCTGGCTCTGCAGGAGACCCCTCATCATTTTGCACACATGCAGCATACATCCATCAGAATGCGCCAGGGCAGCAAGGTGGACAGAACCCGAAAGGAAGCCACGAGCCCCAAGCCAGCGTACAATATTGACTGCACCGGACACGGTTACATCAGAGCCCAGTGCCCCACTAAGGTCAATTCCTCTCGCTCTTCCACGTGTGGTACCACATATCGATATCATCCCATGTGCGTCAAAGTTGACAACGGAATTACAAGTTTTCTTCAGATGCCGATAGCGATCGCGCGGTCTCTGACGGACCCAATGGTGCAAGGCCGCTGAGCCATGCCTCCGGCAGCTCCGTACCGCGAGTGTCCTATGCTCCACGATGTAGGACGGTCGGTGGCAGCCTCACGGCCCACTCACACTTCCAGCCCTTCTCTTCACTCTGTTAACTTGTTTGCTATTTATTTCTGCTCCTGTCCAGCTTTTCTACAACAGTTGTCACACTAGTCTGTAACCGACTTCTCATTACCTTTGTTTATGAAGTCGTACACAACAACAAGAACCTCCTCGACTCGCACCCCCTCAGCTGTGTGCGTGTGCGTGCCTCGCATGTACCAAGTGGCCACGAAACAGAAGGCAAAAAAAAGAGGTAGAAAGAAGAGAGTTCCACAACGTGCTCAGTTACTGTATCTGCATATCGGCCCACACACAATAAATAAACTTAGCATAATCGGCAAAATTGAGGAAGGATGGACGTGGAGGGCCTTCTTTCCGGGAGTGGGCGGCCCAGAAGGACCAGCCTTCAAGGAAGTCGATACGACTAACAAGAGCGGCCTTTTTCTGCCTTCATTTTATCTGCTGTACAGCAGCTTGCTCATTATTATGGAAAGGATAACGACTGACAAATGAATGAAGCCTGCGCTCTATAGTGGAATGTCTGGTACTACACCTTCAAAGGGAAGACGGTAATTGCAGTAGTATTTTCTCGGTGCGATTAGCCACACAGTGTTGGCTAAACGAGAGGTTTTGCAGAACCAAAGGTAATCACTTGCAGAAGAGTGCGAGAATTCTGTAATGAATAAAAACTCTTTATTCCGGATTACAGGAGGGGGATGGCAAGTGCCCATTGACCCCCGTTTCCTCTTCCTTTGTGGACATCTGTGTCAGCTTCACTGAGGCCAGTGCGGCGGAAGCTAATGTTACGTTGTGATTTAGTACACGTGTACTAATTTAAGTCCCCAGTGACGGCTTGTTCAGTGAGTTCACAAAAAATTCGCTGGGAAGTGCCGGAACACCGTTCCGGCTGAAAATACCCTGGTTGGCCACGGAATAGAGGTTATACTGAACAGCTACGTATTTCTTTGTGTACTGACGAACCCTCTTGTATGCTGACAAAACATCCTGTGTGTGCATCGAGTAGAGTTAATTTATTTCAACACGGTGCTTAATTTTTATCACAGTATGTAATATGCAATAAAAAGTAGGGCTCGCATAAAAAATAATTTAGTCTCGTTCTCATTGACTGCACCCCACCGTGGATATAGATTTCGCCTCCAACAAGTTGTATATGAAACATTTTCGTCTTTTGATGTATATTCGTCGAGGTATTCTTCTGCAAATGTTTGTATGGGACACAAGTGTGGCTCTTATGTCTCAAGGTCCATATTTTTCTTTTTGCTTCCTCGTAATTTGCTTTCATCGCACGAGAAAATGAGTTACGTGAAATTTGGGCTGCTAAGGAAAAGAGGGAACCGTGCCCTAGAGGAAAATGATATAAAAATTTCATTTACTTATGATCTCAAAAAAATTTCACTGAGTTAGAGGGTTAAAATTTCGATTCAGTTATCAAATTTGTTGTATTAACTTTAATAATTCAGTCTATAACAGCACTAAGAACAAAGGTTTTGAGGCAAATGTAATGAGAAAATCAAATACTTCTCTACAAATCCTTATTCTTTGATGAAGTAGGAATTTGCGACGGTATTCGGGTACAATGTGAAGCATGTACTGCTTCTAATTATCGGTTATTGTAAATAACTTGTTATAGCTCTCCATGGACTTGATGCATCTTCCTGCCGGATAATTTAAAACTTTCAGTTTATAGACTAAGTAAAAAGTGTTGATGAAATCTTCGTTTTTACATCAATATCAAGAATCTGTCTTAACTCCTAAGCACACACGCCGATTTTTGCGACGTTAGTACACGGTTGGAGTATTTTTTACAAAATATATTCTCCTGAAACTATTCAGAAAATCCCAATACACATGTATACATCACAAAACTATAGTACTTTAACAATGTACTTAATGATTTTTAAGATGTAAACACTAACTTCTTATAATTAAAAAAATTAAATAAAAGACAGTGTATTGTAGCGCATTTTCTTTTATATCTAACTAGCATTATTTCCGACACATTCTTCGCAAATTTAAAATGTATGTACCTTGCATATTCAAGTGCAGCAAATCTTGCACACAGTTTTGATTTTCCCGTCATTTTTCCGGGGACGCGTCTATCATCTCTCAGAAAACAATCTAGCTTCCTTCTGTCTTAGCTCCTCCACACCAGTGATGGACCTCACAGGAGATTTGATAAGTGATGGAAAGTGTTTCTTGGTGGTGCAAAGTTTTTTCAGGAAGTGCCACCATTTCCTTCCTAGCTTCCTTGAGATATTGCAGCCATATCCTCCGAATGATCTCTGTCTACCTCTTGTTCAGTATCCGTATTACCATCATTCCCATAAATGTGATCATTTTCGCTCTCAGATTCATGATTTATCTCATACTCGTTTGCACAATGTCCTGCACAGGATGCTTTGTCTTTATCATGTTCGAATCTGCAATCTGTTCCCAGAGCTCAGTGGCTACGTCAGCACACGCGCTGGATATTTTTTATCCACGGACTAGAAGACACATCTTTACTCAAAAAGTCAGTGCGTGAAACTGGAGAACTTACACATTGTTGGAAGGCATGTGGAAGATCACAGTTTGCCTGACAGTACTGCCAACATATCAAAGCTGCAGCGATGTTTACTTTACCCCATGTGTATCCCTACAGGTTAAGGAACTCGTCTCTCAGGTCAATTCTGGTAAAAATAGCCTGTTATTATTATTAAACTGTTAATTCCAAAAGTTGATGATTTTTATGATTTCATTGATTTCTAGTTGGACCCGACCAGCTAGACAAGTGCTTTTTCATTGATTCCTAGTTGGACCCGTCGAGCTAGACAAGTGCCTTACAACGCCAGGCCCGAACTCAATCCGCGCTGCCAGCTGTAGACAAGGGACGATGTGCCAACCAGACTGGATGTGGTTTTTAGGTTGTTTCCACATTAGACTAGGTGAATTCTGAGCTGGTTCCCACATCACACTGCAATTACAACTTCGCAAAAATTACGAAACGGTCTCACACAATCAGATAGGATAACACTAGAGACAGACAGAAGGGGTACACAATCCCGTCCTGCTGGTGGGGCAGGGGAGCAGGGGGAGGAGTGGTGACAGGAAGAGCATCCGACCCTTCTACCATTAATATTGCCAGACTAACAAGCCAGCCCCCTCAGGAAGATTAATTAGAATAAATGAATTCAAGAGCATAGATACAGTACACAGGTACCATGAATGATGCACTTGAAAGATATCACAATGAACATGTTAATACGTAAAACATTAGACAGACTATCGCAATCCGTATACGGTGGTTTGACTGGATAAGGGCAGAGAACTACAATATGTGATCAAACGTATCCGGATACTTCAAAAAACATACTTTTCCATATTAGGTGCATTGTGCTGCCACCTGCAGCCAGGTACTCAATATCAGCGACCTTAGAGCAGAATGGGGCGCTCCGCGGAACTCACGGACTTCGAACGTGGTCAGGTGATTTTGTGTCACATGTCTCATACGCCTGTACGTCAGATTTCCACTCCTAAACATCCCTAAGTCCACTGTTTTCGAGTGGAAACGTGAAGGGATTCGTACAGCACAAAAGCGTGCAGGCCGACCGTCTGTTGACTGACAGAGACCACCGACAGTTGAGGAGGGTCGTAATGTGTAATAGGCAGACATCTATCCAGACCATCACACAGGAATTCCAAACTGCATCAGGATTCAGAATGAGATTTTTACTCTGCAGCGGAGTGTGCGCTGATATGAAACTTCCTGGCAGATTAAAACTATGTGCCGGACCGAGACTCGAAGTCGGGACCTTTGCCTTTCGCGGGCAAGTGCTCTATCAACTGAGCTACCCAAGCACGACTCACGCCCCGTCCTCATAGCTTTACTTATGCCAGTATCTCGTCTCCTACTTTCCAAACTTTACAGAAGCTCTCCTGCGAACCTTGCAGGACTAATACTCCTGAAACAAAGGATATTGCGGAGACTTGGCTTAGCCACAGCCTGGGAGATGTTTCCAGAATGAGATTTTCACTCTGCAGCGGAGTGGGCGCTGATATGAAACTTCCTGACAGACTAAAACTGTGTGCCGGACCGAGACTCGAACTCAGGACCTTTGCCTTTCGCGGGCAAGTGCTCTACCAACTGAGCTACACAAGCACGACTCACGCCCCGTCCTCACAGTTTTACTTCTGCCAGTATCTCGTCTCCTACCTTCCAAACTTTACAGAAGCTCTCCTGCGAACCTTGCAGGACTAGTACTCCTGAAAGAAAGGATATTGCGGAGACT